>NC_054383.1:87372771-87522771 GCF_017654675.1 Xenopus laevis
AAGGGAAAAAAGATGCTTTTGAGTGGACACCATATTTGAAATATATATGTAACTTGGAGGGCAACACGTGGGTGTTTCAATACTTTATATTTAAATGCATCTGAGAGAATGAGATTGAGGGGAAAGGGTAGTTTAAATCGATGATATGCCTGATTCGATATCTGACAAACCGGTTCACTGCCATTTGTGTAACTTTGCGTTATTTGCCAAATAACATTGATCCAGTTCATTGGTTGGCTCATAAATCAGATCACCAATCACCAAATCACATGGTGACTCTATACCGCTTCGGTGTATAATTGATAATATCTTTACAAAAGAAAAATTACAAAAGTGCTCAGACAAACACACTAGGCAATTTTAAATTTTTTGAGGGTGGAGGCTTAGCTTTCTGTTTACCTATTGGCACATCTCTTTCATGTTTTTTATATATTATTATATATAATTATTATATATAATATTTATTATTTTAGATTATTATTATTTTTATTATCATGTATTTTTAGAAGACCAACATATTGCGGAGCGCTGATTAATATAGATTTATCCACTGGCTTTTACTACTGAGCTAGCTGGTAAATAATAAAGATAAAGAGACATCAACCATCAGAAATACCTTGGTATTTGCTGCAGCCTACAGCATGCAACTAAATTGATTATAATCAGGTATTCAGTAATATACACTATGCTGACAATTTTACTGTCACATCACTGTACTCATATCACATTACTCCTTTGTGTGGCCTATTATAGTTGCTATGGTTGTCCCTTAGGACAAAAGCACTGTGTATATGCAACCTTTTCTTTGCCCATTAATGACAATAGTAGTCAATTATGCCCATCAGGGCAGTGTGCAATAAACAGGAATAGTGTGGAACACAGAAAACTGCATCTTTCTACTTGAATAAAGTGCTAGTTGCGTTCAGCAGCACTATGCCTAAAAAGCGGGAGGCAAGAAGGCACCCTCCCTGTTTCCAAATTTGTGTGTTACAGCAGGAGACACAGGCTGCATCCTTGCCCTGTGTTTAGAGAACTGTACTAGCTTGCACCCTCTGTTGTTGCAGTTTGCTCCTTAATGCTGTAAATTCAATCTAGCATGAGGAGCAGCATTCCAAGGGTGCAAGTGCTTGTTATATGACAATCACTTACTTTTGCTCAGAGTGTGTGCCCTGAGTACAATAAGTAAAACCTAGGGGCAGATTTATTAAAGGTTGAATAGTAAATTAGAATTCCAATTTTCGAATAGTTTTTTTGGTCAAAACTCTCAAACTTGATTCAAATTCAAAAATCAAGATCATCTAACCATGACCATAGGAACAATTCGACTATTCGCCACCTAAAACCTGCCAAGTTCATGTAGAAGTCAATGTCAGAGGTCCAATGACCCATTTGAAGATGTTAATAGCCTATCTGACGTGAATTCGAAATTCATCTTTGATAAATGGGCCTCCTTATGTATATATCTATGTTTTAGTTTATATTTTTATATTTTTTATAGGTACAGGTATGGGATCTGTTATCTGGAAACCCATATCCAGAAAGCTCCGAATTACGTGAAGGCCATCTCTCATTGACTCCATTTTAAGTAAATAATTGACATTTTAAAAAAAATATTCCCTTTTCTCTGTAATTACAAGACAGAACCTTGAGCTAAGATATACATATATACTGTACTTAATCCTTAATTGAGGCAAAACAATCCTATTGAGTTTATTTAATTTTTTTAAAAAAACTTAATAGACAAGTTATGGTGATTCAAATTAGAGAAAGACCCCTTATCTGAAAAACTCCAGGTCCTGGGCACTCTGGATAGCAGGTCCCATACCTGCATACCATTCTCATTGTTTAGTAAGCCCAGTAATTCCCATTCAGACATATATCATAATAACAAATACTAGATTATTTTTATAAGAAGTATGAAGGTGTAGAGGCATTCATTTATTGTGCTATAAAATTATTTAATTGTGATATACTAACGTTACTCATTTCATTTTTAGGTCCACTCCTAAAGAAAAAATGGAAAAGATGAAAAGGAATATTAAACTAATGAAGTATGATGTCACACTGGCTAATCCGCTACAACCAAACACAGTTCCCCAAGCAGACTGTGTCATAGTCGTGGGATGCCTCATATGTGCTTGTAAAACCCCCGATGATTTCCAAAATGCTTTAAATAACATTTCATCCTTAGTAAAACCAGAGGGGTATCTGATTATTGTTGACTACCTGGGTGCCTCCTATTACCTGATAGGTCAAACGAGGCTGAATGTTCTCTCACTTGACGAGAACGCGGTCAGACAACATGTAACAGACGCTGGATTTTCCATAGAGGAGTTTAAGGTTGGGAACAAATTTGGCATTCATCGTGAGGTTTTTGATTGTAAAGAGGTCTTCTGTCTCCTCGCTAAGAAGTGAAAAGATACATCTTTATTGTTGGAATTCTTCCAGACAGAGTTGCTGCCTCTGTTGAATAAGTACAGCTACAGGAATGTTTTCCAATGAGCTGTGTTTGTCAGTGAGATGTAGTAATTTGATAAACATGAGACACCATGTCTTATGCTGGAGCAGTGTATCCTCTCTCTGAAGAGATCTGTACGGGCAGTCTCTGTAGGAAGCTCTGCCAAGATCAAGTAAATTGGAAGTGTGACACCATGAGTTACTTTTCACATTTCATTAGGAAATTTTTAATGGCTTTTTTTTGTCTTTGGTTAGTGAACTTATTGGCAAGTAAAAAAAAGCCTGCAAACAGCGTTGTGTGTCTCTGGAATCTTCCTGTTACATGCTTAATGCCAGATGCAACAGCTGATGACATAAGCAAGGGCAGGCATTCCAAAATTCTTAATTTTACTTCACTTCTAGATATACATTAAACATCTTTACTGTACATATTATACACATACTGTGCAGAGCTGATTTGGCACAGAGTGTCGTCCTGAGGCAACGCAGCTGAATCAACCCCCCTGGCCAGTTTTCTTGCATTGGAGTAGGTTGAGGCGGGTCTGTTTCGCTAGTGCAGAGAGCACAATAGAACAGCTGAAATTTTAAAATTTGGAATTCCGGCTCTTGAAGTTACAAGAGTTGCATTTTGCCACCCCTGATAACTTTTGTTCTGCTGCCTCCTGAAGCAAGTTCCTTAACCTAGCTCATGGCAGCAGTGCCCCTGGAGCTATTAAGGATGTCTACACATATTTGCTGCATTTAGTATGTTTTTTATTTCTAAAAAGAAAATATGTAAAGGTTATCTGTGTGATTCTATTCATCATGACATTTAATATCACTCAACTCAATTGCGATTCTCAATCCTGCTTCATTATGTGAAACCTTGTGATTTGCTCCCTGGTATGTCAATTTTGAAAGTGATACTGTAGGCCATGTTGACCGCTTTTCACTGAAAATGTTCAGTGTCAGCGCATTAAACATTATTGTTGGGGTTAACTTACTCAAACAACAGGGGATACAGGTGCACAAACCCCAAAGCTTCAGCTCAGGAAGGCAATATAGCAAATAATAAATAGTGATGGGCTTGCACAAACCGGATCACACTCCAAAAACAGATGTAGTAAAAAAGTTTTTTTATTAGCATAAAAACATCCCAACAGAGGCCTTATACATTTCGTGCCATAGAGGCACTTAGTCATAGGCTAAATGAACATTTATCACACAGTCATATTTAAATGAATGAGAACCAATTAATTGCATGTGTTTAACTGCCTATCCAAATTGGAGGCGGTGATTGGGGATAGGCCAATGGTAGGCATTTTTACTTGGGCCAATCCACCGTATGATAACAGACTATGGTTACAAATTGGATGTCTATCAAAAACTTTATACATAAAAATACAATTATATAGTTAAAAGTGGATGTTTTTGTACATTGTTAAACCAGTTGAATAGCAGCATTGTATTTTGATTTAAATAACATAAACAAAGTTTAAATGTTCAGTGTATATATATATATAGGGTGACTACATATTTTCAAAGATTTATATTTTTACACAAAGCAGGTAACTGTTTTCAAAGTTCATGTCAGATGGCTGTCTAGTTTCTAGGAAGAATATCCACGTAGCTTCTTGTTTAAGCAGTTTATTTAAAATATCACCACCTGTAACCTGCGCTGAGATTTTTTTCTATGCCAATTACTGAAAAGAAGGAGATAGAGCCTTTACTGCAATTAGCAAAGTACCTGGCTACAGTGGTTGAGCTATTTGGATCCTTTATGTTACGTATATGCTCCCTAATCCTTTCTTTTAAAGTGCGACTTGTTCGTCCGACATATTGCTGAAAGGATTTTTTACATGTGACGAGTTATACAACATTTTTTGAATTACAATTAATAAATTGTTTAATATTGTATGTTTTATTAGATTGAGAGGACCTAAAAGTTGTGGTTTTGTCCACATAATTGCAAGTAATGCATTTATGGGCTCCACATTTGTACATCCCCTTTGTATTTAACCAAGTATTATGAGTGGATTTAGAACTTTGAACAAGACTTGGTAATAGAAGATCTCCAAAACAACGTCTGGAGTGTCTTGAGACAAAACAACATTTAGATCCTAAAATTTGAATAAGTGTCAAATCTGTACGAAGGATAGCTAAATTTTTGTTAACAATATTTCTAATTTGTTTGAATTGTGCACAATGTGTAATATGGTTCAATGGGAGAAAGGCTATTGGTAGAGTTATTAGCTGAATTCGACTTATATTTATTAAAAAGATCACAACGTTTTTTTATAAAGAGCTTTACAGAAGGCACCTTTATCCATCTTGTAGCCTCTGTCCAAGAGTCTATCACGTAGTAGACATGACTGCATTACAAATTCGTCAAATGTAAAACATATTCTCCAAAGTCTCAAAAATTGACTATAGGGTATACTTTTAATTAGATGATCAGGATGAGAAGACTGGGCATGCAGAATGGTGTTACCAGTACAGTCTTTTCGATAGAATGTTGAAAGAACCTTATTATTCAAGGGTCTAAGTGTGATGTCCAAAAAGTTAATGTATGTATATTGAACTCAAAGGTAAACTTTAAATTTAAATCATTGGAATTAATATAAATCATGAAGTCCTGAAAATGTGATTTTGTACCTGACCAAACTAATAGAATGTCATCTATATAGCGGCCATAATATATGATACAGTCTTTGTATGTATTTGAGTCATGAAAAATAGTCTGTTCCTCTCACCAACCTAGATATAAATTTGCAAATGAAGGAGCACATTTAGCACCCATTTCTGTGCCACAGCATTGAAGATGGTAATCTGATCACAGAGAAAATAGTTGTGTGTGAGTAAGAACAAGATAGAGTCTAAAATGAAATTGATAGTGTTATTGTCATATGAGCTATAGCGAAAAAGGTGATACTTAACCGCTGTAATACCTAAATGATGGGGTATACATGAATAGAGTGAGGCTACATCAATTGAGGCCCACTTAAAATTCGGTTGCCAATGGAAATGATCAAAAACATGCAGCACATGACTGCTGTCCCTTAGATAGCTTGGTAGCCTTAAGACTAGAGGTTGTAAATAGTGATCTATCAACTCACAAAGCCTTTCCAAAGAACCAATCCCTGCAACAATCAGCCTACCTAGAGGAGCTCTGTCTTGTTTATGTATTTTAGGGAAATAGTGAAAAATTGGGATTTTTGGGGAGTCAACATGTAAAATACTTTTTTTTGTCAATAATATCGTTAGATAAGGCACTTTCAATGAGAATATCATTTTCTCCCTTAAATTTGTTTGTGGGATTCGAAGTGAGTACTTTGTAACAATTTGTATCTGAAAATTGTCTTAAAGATTCTGACATGTAATCTCGTTTATTGAGGATAACCACCCTTATCTGCTCTTCTAATAAGTATATAATTTTCACATTTCAATGTTCTTAGAGCTTTTGATTATCCTATGGTTAGATTAGATACTCTTTGTTTATTTGTCTATTTGTTAAAGGGGCTTTTAATTGATGCTTGAATTTGTTGCTTGAAATTCCTAAACCTGCCTGTTTGACATCCTGACTTCCCATTTTCTAATGCTAGTAGACTAATATTGCACAAATATGGCAGCACCTTCTTAGAAGAGTAGGGGGAACAGATGAGTAATGTTAAAGCATTGGGCAAATACTTTTATGGCAGAAAATTTTATGATAGTGATGTAAAAAAGGTTTAATTTTTGTCATCAGGACAGTATCTCTTTAAACCCTGTTTTGAGTTGCGGCAAAGGTCCACTCATGCCTGGTGTGCAGCTGTGCCCCTAGGAAGGGGTTATAGTCTGTGAAAGTTACAGGGTTAAAATAATTTAAGAGCAATGTTACATCACAGCTGAGACTGAGCTATTAACATTCTGTAGTTACATAGTTAAATTGGATTGAAAAAAGACAAAGTTCATCAAGTCCAGCCCCTCCAAATGAAAACTAAGCATCCATACACACACCCCCTCCATACTTTCACATAAATTATATATACCCATATATATTATAACTATAGAATTTAGTATCACAATAGCCTTTGATATCATGTCTGTTAAAAAAATCATCCAAGCCACTCTTAAAGGCATTAACAGAATCAGCCATCACAACATCAACCAGCAGTGCATTCCACAAACTCACTGTCCTCACTGTAAGGAACCACCTAAGATGCTTCAACTTAAAGTTCTTCTAGTATGAAGGGGTGGCCTCTGGTGCGGTGATTCTTGTTATGGGTAAAAGGTCCCCTGCTATTTGTCTATAATGTCCTCTAATGTACTTGTAAAGTGTAATCATGTAAGAGCCTTTTTCCAGAGAAAACAACCCCAACCTTGACAGTCTAACTTCATTGTTTAAATCTTCCATCCCACCAACCAGTTTAGTTGCACGTCTCTGTACTCTCTCCAGTTAATTTATATCCCTCTTAAGGACTGGAGCCCAAAACTGCACTGCATACTCCAGATGAGGCCTTACCCAGGATGTATAAAGAAGCAAAATTATGAATTCATCCCTTGAGTTAATGCCCTTTTTTATGCAAGACAGAACTTTATTTGCTTTAGTAGCCACAGAATGACACTGCCCAGAAGACTACAAAAACCCCTAGATCATTCTCAGTTAAGCAGACTATATCTTGCATTTATATTATTTTTGCCAAAGTGCATTACCTTGCATTTATCAACATTGAACCTAATTTTCCAGTTTGCTGCCTAGTTTTCCATCTTAGACAAATCACTCTGAAAAGTGGCAGCATCCTGCATGGAACCTATAGTTCTGCACAATTTAGTATCATCTGCAAAAATAAAAACAATACTTTCAAATGCCCACGTCCAGGTCATAAATAAACAAGTTGAAAAGCAAGGGACCTAGTACAGTACCTACGGTACTCTACAAACAACAATGGTCCAATTAGAAAATGTTAAATTTACCACATTCTTTGTAATCTATATTTTAGCCAGTCCAGGTACAAATATTATGTTCCAGGCCAACATTCCTTAATTTAACCAGTAACCTTCTGCGTGGCACTGTATCAAATGCTTCAGCAAAGTCTAAGTAAATCACATCCACTGCCATCCCAGTATCAAGGTCCCATCTCACCTTCTCATAAAATGAAATTAAGTTAGTCTTAACAGATCAACAGCTAGCTACAAAATGTATTAACTGCCTGTGTAGAACCCTGCACTCTGAATCCAAGCTTTGTGGAAGACAGATCTGGCTTACTCTGCCAAGGACACAGCTGTTTGGTACTCAGAAGAAAGATTGGGAAAAACAGTAGACTTTTCACACAAACCAAAGGCATATGGCATTTGCAACACTTCTCTCCATAATGTGACAGCTTTGTTATTCAAGCTTCTTCCCAACTAGTTGAGCCAACTCATTTAGTAGAACATCTGGAACATAGGTTATTGGTCTTTGTTTAGACATCATCCAGCCCATATTTTTTCATCTGCCAAATTATAGCAGGCCATGCTGTCACCAACCCATATCAGCAGGAATGAGTTGGTACCATTAGCAAGCATTTATAAAGCACCCACATTTTCTGAATGACTTTACAGTAGAGAAGAGAAGTGTACACATAAAAACATACAGATTACATATAAATGCAGACAGATATGCAGTAGGAGGTAAGAATGGCCCTGCTTATTAAAATGTAACACCTAAACAAGTTGTTTATCTCTGCTGACATATTGCAACCAGTGGAGAACCACCCATCACCTTACCTGAGGCCTCCTACTGACTTGAAAGCAACATTACTTGCAGTTCTTGTTCCAAAATACTCTAGAGTGCAGGGTCAAAGTGAGAATCTTCTCTACTGGCACTTTCAGTGGGTTTGCCTTACAGTAAGTGGAAGGCGGCAGTGGTAATTTCATGCTTTTTGCCTCCATTCAATTTCATTAATAATCTCCACATGCTCCTTTAACCTCTGAAAAGTAGCAGAATAATTGTAACTTCCCCTATACTGAGTCTCTGTACTTCTGCATGGACCATTCTGACAATCCATGATGTGCCTATAATATAGCAAGAAAAATTTATAGGATTTCTAAACCCAACCATGATTCAATGTAATCCCATTATTCAATACAGAAATTGACAAATTATACATGCAAGAACATTTGCCAATGAGAAATCTAATGACTAAAACTTTATTAGAGATGCAAGAGAACTCACAAGTAGAATGCGGCACCATGTCAGTCCTCTCTCTTGCAATTTGCTGTATTGCATTGCAATGTAATTAAGCTGGTTGATTAAAGCTATACTTCTTCAGTGTTGGGGAAAATGTGTTGATTGCTTCAAACTCCAATTGCAGGAACATGGAACCAGATTTACACAGATCCTGAGTTAAGGATTATTTTGCATTTGCATATGCAGTCACTGGCTGTGGAGAGTTAAGGGAAAAGTTTTATTGTACAATATTGATTGAAACAGAGAGCAGGGTGAATGGGAAAGGACTCTTGACTGGAAGGGAATGTGTTTGGTAGGGCTTATTGGTGGCTCCTAGACTGCACAATATATTTTATAATGAGTCTGGCAGATCAGAAAACCAGCTCAGCTATTGCTGGTTCCTTGCTCCAATAGGCTAGCCGATTACTGACTTGCAGCTGGTCAAACCATTTAGCTAAATATATGTCACAATGCAGACTTTATCACTCACTTTGTTTAAATAAGATGTTTACTGCATATCCACTGATGCACTTTGTTTGTAGCAAGGTCCCTCCTTGTACCCCATAGGCAACTGGACTCTGCAGAGCTACTGAGGCTGTCCTATGATATCCATGGCTTTCAAGCAGCAGGTCAGTAAATATTCCCTGTTTATTGGTTGCAGTTGGTTATAAGACACGCAGCAATCATTTTGCCAAATTGCTACAAGGATGTAGCAGGATGTGACCTGCATTAGTAACACTGGGGTTAATTGCCTCTGTTCTTGTAAGATAAAACAGAAAAGTGCAATTCCAAAACTCAAGAAAAGTAGCATCTGCATGAGGCTTCAACTTATAACCTTTCAACTTATTTTGGTGCAAATTACACACTGGCTTCTCCTACAGTAAAGCACTGTACAATAAATAATATATCCATATACAAATCTAATTTTATATTGGTAAAACTGATACCCAGATGTTATCATATTCAAAGTGGAATTTTGACTGGAAGTGACGAAGAAGCCGAGGAGCATTGCACTTAATGAAATTTGAGCCTAGCTCTAATAAACCTCTTATCCAGTAAGCCTTGGGTTCTGGATAAGCAGTCCCCATATGATTATATATTTATTAAATGTACTTTGTACTATACAACCATGTAATCATAGTCATGTGATATGTAATCTGATTTTTTTCCATTTTAAAGTCTTCAAAATAGTACAGGTATGAGGCCAGTTCTCCAGAATACTGGAGAACAGAATACTCTTGACCTGGGGATCTCCGGACAATGTATCCTTCTGTAATCTGCATCTTCATACCTTAAATCTACTAGAAAATCATGTAAACATTGAATAAACCCAATAGGCTAGTTTTGCATTCAATAAGGATTAATTATGCCTTAGTTGGGTTCAAGTACAAGGTACTGTATTATTACAGAGAAAAAGGAATTACTTTTTAAAAAATTGTATTATTTGAATAAAATGGAGTCTATGGGAGACGGCCTTTCCATAATTCAGGTTTCCGGATAACGGATCCCACATCTGTATTTTTTTAATTTCACAGCAACAGTAATTAAGACATTCAAAGCTTTGCATTTGTTCTTCTTTATGGCAATATATATACTGTATATGTAAAGAAAGTGTTCATTTACTAGAAGTAATAAAACTATAACCTTTAACATCAAGGCAAGTCAACCCTAAAATAAAAATTCGCCTAATAAAAGAAAACATAATTCTAAGCAATTTTGCAATATACATTAATTACACATTTTCTATGATTTTTTTAGTTATTTGTATATGTAAAGCTTTTGAAAGCAGTGTTTGTCTGTCCCTTTCTATTCCCTGCCTTGATGTCTAAGACTATTTTTGGGGGGGATTGACTTGCCCTTTAACATCCAAACTGGCCCCTTCAGACCATCACAGTAGCTTATTGGCCAGCTGATGTAGTCCTATCTCTGAATAGTATGCACAGGCCCTGTTATGATCAGATTGATGGCCAAATGATTAGAGAACAAATCAGACCAAACTGACCCACCAGATGAGAGGCCAAATTGAGCAAATATTCCTTTTATTTGTGCCCAGGCCAAACAAGTAAATATTTGTGTATACACAAATTTAATATAATAACCCAATCTAAATACATTCATCTTCTTATTGATCATATGTAGAAACATTTGCTGCTCTTATCCTCCCATGCCATTTTGAGAACATTGTGTTCCCTCTTCTTCAGATCGCAGTGGTTACCCTTCAGACTGCAGAGGCTTCTTTGACTATTGACTCATCCAGCTTGAGCTCCAGTCCTCCCACTATACTTCTATGCACATCAATGATGGGTACAACTTTTTTTTTTTCTTGCATGTGAGCAGTGTCGGACTAGCCCACCAGGATACCAGGAAAACTCCCGGTGGGCCCAGGTGTCTGTGGGCCTCTTGCTTCTAAACATTTAGCCTATTCCATGGTCATTGACAATTTCTATGAGAATAAAGAGGCTAAATAGATGGAATAATAGGTTATAGTATGTAAAGAAAATAGAACAGGAGAATAGAGGTTGAGTGAGGAATGGAAGAAAATAATACTTAGAGTGGGCCCCTGGTCTAAAGGTTTTTGAGTGGGCCCCTGGTCTAAGGGTTTTTGGTGGGTCCCTGGTGTCCCAGTCCAACACTGCACATGAGGCATTAGTGTGGGCCTCACCAGAAAAGTCTATTCTTTTATAACACTGATGTCCTCCTTGAAAGGTTACACAAGGTTTTTGATATTCCTGGTTGTGTTGCTGTAGCATCATCCCATATATTGCAAATTTACCATTATAAATGCACCAATATGTTATACACCATAGAATTCTGTACTCATTCTGCTCAATCTCAAAGCCCACTAGCAGCTATTTGGCAAGGACTTTTTGACATGCATAAAAAACTTCTCTTAAAGAGCTATAAAAGTTGATATCTGCTTTTGTGAACACCAACAAGAAGTGGAACAAAGTAGGTGCTGTTAACAATCTTGACCCCATGTTTCCTGCTCCATCCCTTTTTAACCCTCTGAGAAGCCCATGCAAAACTGAAGGTATGCATCTTCATGACCAAGAAATACAACTTTGACATTCTGCCGGTCTATGTCTGCATTGATATGGTGATATGGTGCATTTTACACAAAACCCAATGCCTAGCTGCATAGGAGACCTACAGTATACAGACATACAGTACAGTTAATTATTTCACCTAAAAACAGTGCCTCAACTACATAGATCTGTCTCTATGTTCTGCGTTCAGCATTTTGAGCTGGAAGCATTAATACAATTTTATTGCACAGCAGGATACCAACTCTTCTAATATTTCATTTGTGTCATATCAGGGAGCCACAACTGTACAATAATTACATGTTAAACAGCTATATGACTGATGTAGGACAGGTAAGCTGTGTTCTCATTGGTAAATCCTTTTTCATATGTGAGAGCTGTAAGATACAAGTGGGTGAGTCCTTGTTTATTTTTAGAAATAGTGAAGCATCTTCCAGTTAAAGTCGTTTGATATGTAATAAACACCAAAGCAAAATTAAACAATACAACTTGTAAATCTGTGTTTAATTGTACCCCAAATGTTACACTTTTTGTATAAAAACAAAAGCTGTCACTCTTAGCAATACAGGTGTAAAGAAATGTGAATGTAATTATATACAGCAGCCACATGATGTTAGCATTATAGCACCAAAATTGAACACTAAACACTGAATGCAAAAATCACGAACAATGTATATGTCATTTTAAATTTGATGGATTTTGGAAGTGGATTTGGAAGCTATGTAGTTTTCATCCAAGTTGGAGGGATGTCGAATTAGTCAGTGCGGTAACAGCATCTTTAGTGAAGTAGCAAAACATCAATCTTATTATTTCAATAGCATTTCAATGAGTGCAATAAGTATTATATTATATTGACCACTTCTCTAATTTTGCCTTAAGGGAGATTTTTTTGTATCTTCTATCTTGTTATATTTTCAAATTATGCCTGTTTATTTGTCTGTAAAATGTATCGGAGTCAATGGAGAAATGCTGTTAAGGATGTCTTTCAACACAAGGTGGTGCCATATCTCCATTACTGTAATCTAATGTGCCACCTAAGACCTCATCCAGTAGATGCACTGTTTGCTCACTGGGTGACACTGTATCATGTTAGATCTTTATTTCTTTGCATGAAAAACATTAACACAATTCAATGACTATATAACCTCTTTATAAAAGATAAAAACGATACCAAATTCTCTTTTAACTAATTTCAGAGGCTTTGGAGGAAACAGAATGGTCTTTATAATGCATCAAAATGTATCCAGCCCTGAATGATGGGCAATGAGATAATATTAGAATGGCAACGATACTAAAATCACATACCAATTTCAATAAAATATATTTAGTCTGAAATAGTGAACACATTCCGGTTAAATCTTTGCTCAAAAACCTTGTTATAAGCAGCTATAAATAGGCTGAAATGAGCCAAGTGTTTGTAATATTAATAGGTAGAAGAATAGAACATTATGGGTAAAATGCCATTTTTAAAGCCCATCTTATTAGGTTTTCTGTATTTAAAAAAAATATTAAAGAAGCAAAGTGGAAAGTACAGGTGCAAGGGGACACCAGCCCTGTAATCACTGCTTGTTTACACCAATAGAACAGGGCTCCGGTCTTCTCTAGAATATAGAAAATATTAAACATGACCAAAAACAGCACTGCTCAAAAATCAAAGCAAAACCCAACGAGAAAACCATGTGTTACTCAGCTAAAAGCCACTGGTTTCACCTCTACAGGCATTTCTGGGTACAGCTTTGCAGCATCCTTCAGCATCTTTCACTTACTGCCTCCAGAATCCATTGCTGCTCAGTAGAAGAAGCACGGGGTTAATCTGCCCATACAAGTGCAGAGAGGTCATTGCTTAAATTTTTTTTATATGTTTTCATTGTTCATTCTGCGATCCTCCAGCTGCAGACTATCCAACATATGAGTTTCAATAAAACAACTCCCATAATGTTGCCCTCCACCCAGCCTTCCTGCATCACCTCTAATTCACTTACCTATTACTCTATCCCTATATTGTACTAAAAGGCACAAGAGCTCAAGCACAAAGGGATACAGAATTGCACCATTTCGGGCCCACACACTTGTGCTGGTATATTTGGAAAGTGCAAGGTACAAAGGGCGGTGCACACATTAGTGAAATACAAAGGGCATAGCTATGTCTATTCCATGGAATCAACATATACACTAATTTTAATGTGTAGAAAATAATCACAATATATGTACATCCTGATCAATAACTGATTAAAATGTAATATTAATTGCATGAAATATCATATTAACAAAGTACAAAACTACAAAGGATGGAAGTATACCTGATCTGGTTACAATCACAACATACAAAATTTTTTTTTAAAAAGGAGCTTTAGCGACAGTACAAGGTCATGACAGCTTTGCCCTTGTGATGGTAAAGGGCGTCCACAGATAGGGGCAATGGGGGCACTTGCCCCCCTGCACTTGTACTTTATATTCTTTTGCCATATGTATATACACCTTGTTTTGTTATTTTTTGATATGAACACATTTCTTAAAATTACCATTAAGAATCTGCAATAAGTTTAAAAAAGTCTTACATCTTATGGTCAGCACCCTTTCAAATAATGGACCATCCCAATGCCTATTCTACTGCTCAGAGCAGCAGTCCAGTTTCGCTATGCCCCTTCCCTCTGTGACACGCTTCCTGTATCTCAACTGTGGGTGTTTCTCCTCCTGATGAAGCAGCTTCTTTCCAGGGCATATGATATGAGTGTGAATCTGTCAGGTGTGTTAAGCTTAGAGTGTGAATGCCAGTGTATGTGTGAGTCTTTGTGTGCATCTACAGTAGGTCTGTTTGTAAAACTAACTGCTAGTGTTAATGTAGGTAAGGGCAACTGTGTTTAAAGTGATGCTAACAAAAAAAATGTATTTTCAAAATATTAATCTACATTAAAAGTTACCTATAGGTCATGTTGATCATTTTTCGCTGATAGTTCTGCTTTTATAAGTAATTGTACCTTGAAGTTCCTAAACCTGACTGTTTAGCCAACCTGACTGTCCCTTCTTAATAGGGTTGCCACCTGTCCGGTTTTGACCTGGACAGCCCGGTAATTCGAAGGGTTGTCCGGGTCAAAACTTCCTGCTCGGTTATTCAAATTATGAAAACCTGGCAGGATTCCCCATGATTGACACGGTGATTGGACAATACGTTTATGACAAAATTATAAATAGCATTCAAAGAATGTTATGAGAGATAATAAAAAAGGTTATTTTCTGATGTCAGTATCTCTTTAAGAAGGTCAGACAAACGTTGTGTGTGAGTTATAGAGACTATAATGAACCTGTGTGTAGCTGTGTAACTACATTCATTATTGAATCCTATAGGTTGGCTGTGGATTTTGCCTACAATCATTCTCCCAGTGCATTTATTATAAAGTACATTAATCCCTACAGTTCCTTGCCCTGCTGCTCCACTGAATCCCCCACCTGTCCATGGCCTCACTCTATTCACTGTCCTCTTTTACTCCTCTTCTTACCCTTTCCCTTCTCATTCTGCTGAGTTACCTCCACACCTCTCTGTCTCTAATAA
The DNA here is from genome assembly GCF_017654675.1 of Xenopus laevis. NCBI lineage: Eukaryota > Metazoa > Chordata > Amphibia > Anura > Pipidae > Xenopus > Xenopus laevis. The sequence goes on from NC_054383.1 coordinate 87,387,989, forward strand.
CTTTCTGTTTCACTCTATATATCTGTATATGTAGAAATATCTATAATATTATAATATATATTGTTGCACCTCACCCCTCTCCTGCCCTGTATCCACCTCATTGTTTTTTGACGTATTTGGGTGATGTATCTTTTAACCTGTCTGCCACTCTGGTAACAGAGCAGCTTTCCCTTAGATTGAAACAGAATGCATAAATATAGATTCTATGCTCAGGCCCGGATTTGTGGCGAGGCCACAAAGGCCCGGGCCTAGGGCGGCATGCCACCCAGCCGCATCCTAGAATGTATGGGGAACGTGAAATTCCCCAGTGCCAGACCCACACTTGTGCAACGAGGGGGAATGGTGTGAGTGGGGAGTAATCCGGTGCTGTCTATGCTAGTGACATTTCGTTGTGCACAATCTCTTCTTGCTGCTGTTGTTACTCTACTTTATGTACAGTAGAACTCCCATTTTACATTTTTAAGGGGACCAGAAAAAATGGTGTAACGTTGGGGAAATGTATTATACATTATATATTGGTGGACCACAAAAAATGGTATACATATGGAAAACCTTAAAATGGAGGCTTCACTGTATATATCCAGCTTTACCTAGAACTCTAAATGAATACCATTCTACAAACCACTGGCTAGTAATTGTGCTAAGAAAGTAGAAAAGACCAAGCTGTCCTAGCAAACAAGGAGTTTGCGTCACTAATAGAATGACAATTAGGTTTAGGCTTGTGTGTAAACCAAAATATGGGTAAGTAATTTGTGTAATATGTTTTCTTTCTTTCTTTCCTCCTGAAAGGATTTCTGTGGACACCCATGGTGATGGTAAAGCCATATAAAGGAGTCTTTTGGTTATATTTTTCATATATAAAAATATATGCTTTAGTGACTGACCAAACAGCCATGGTTTTCAGTCAAACAGGTTCAGTTCCAGCCATGTGTCTGTCTGCAAGGAGTCTGCATGGGTTTCCTCTGGGTTCTCCTGTTTCCTCCTAGCGATAAGGACTTCAGATTGTAAGCTCCAATGGGGCAGGGACTGGTGTGAATGATGTATAAGTTCTGTAAACTGGTGCAGAATTCTTAAGAAGAATAATTGCAGAGGTCGGACAAACACTGAGTGAGCTATGAGAGGGAAATGCCAAACTTTCCTTATATTGCACTCAAGTGACTTCAAACCTAAAATGATATACTTTGTATTGTATTGCTGAGGTCTGGCACTTCATTGTGATGCTTTCAGTCAAACTCCTTTCTCTGGAAATTTTACATAAAAGTCATGTTTCCTGATGCTTGTATAAATGATCCCTAAATCCTTTTGTGAGAACTTCTGTAAGTGCTCTGTGACTACATTTAACCCTGGCCAACTCCGAAACATCAAACAGCAGGTGGGCTGACAGAGCTGTTTATATGTTCAACATTAAAAGGAAAATTCATCCAGCACAAAAGACATTAACAAAGAGCAATGCACACACAGAGCTCCCAAATTTATAGAATTATCATAGAATAAGTCTCAAGCAGAAGAGGTGGAAGTTTTTTAAAAAAAATTAATGTATGACGCAACAGTGCAGTCAGGACTTTAAATAGTTTAAATAAATGTTCATCATATTGTTGTTTTGCTTTTAATAAGGGCAGTTTATAAAACATTATAGGGGTCATTTACCATACATCCCGACATTTTGTAAATAAAAAGAGGGACAAAAAAGTTGCCGCACACAGTGTGGCAATTTTTTGACCATGCCCATTTTGTGGCCACACCCCCTATTTACCATGTTCATTTGGCAGGTTATGAAAGTTTGAACATATTTCTGTGTTTTTTTTTTTCAATTACAGTTTTGCTAATGAAGGTGAATTGGCCTTTAAGCTGTGAGTCTAACTTCTCCCAAGAGACCTGTTATCTTATATTGTTACAAATAAATTTTTGCTCAAAATTGTTAGAAAAGTATCTGCAGTTGTGGCTGTTCTGGGCTCTCTACCAAAAGCCAATTAAGTTAGAAACATTGTTTCTTTTTCTGCCTGTTCAGTGCAGAGAAAATCTGGACTTTCCAGTACAAACGAGGGACTGCGGGTTGAGCTGTCAAAAGAGGGACTGTCCCTCTAAAAACGGGACAGTTGGGAGGTATGATTTACAGATCCCTGTGGCACAAGGTGCAGAGCACTAAGGAACACAAGACATTAAAGATCCAATGTGAGGTACAGTGAACAGCATCAGGGGCACAGGCCACCTTGTTCTTATCACCTGCCATAACCGTTTCTTGTCAAACATAAATATAATTTTGATAGAGAAATATGTAGTGTTATATGTTAAAAAAAACCTATGTGTCAGAAAGGAATGAAAAGCCTATGAAAGCTGCCATTCCACATGTGCTTATAGAAACAATTTGGCTTTGCACCTTGGCTGAGCTGAAGCTGCCTTGTGTCACTTCTAAATGATCTATTAATATAAAGCACCCTGTATTTTTTCTGACTTTGGCATTTGTGTGCACATTGGAAGGTGCTGAACATAATCTGTTTCCTAGCAACCAGCTCAACAAAATGATCCAAAACTTTAGTGATCTGTTCTCAGCAGAAGGATGATAGACATGTCGTACTTGTGTTTCCAAGAAGAATTGAACAGAGGGAGATGAACTGAGGCTGATTGCCACACATTGGGGGGAATGTAATAAAAGTCCTTAACAGGAAAAAACAGAGGAAGTTCTATAGGGAAAAAGGTGATTTTGATAAAGGGACAGTATATATGAGGAACAAACCCAATAGGAAACAAAAATAGGTGCCTACAGCTCTGGGTAGAAATTTCACTCTAGTGGCGGAACTTCACTATTAACTTCATTCTTTGATAAAAATACCCCTTTATGTCGGAGAAGAGAAGGATGAATGGTCTTGCTTTATTAATACTAAATAAGCAATTAGTATTGTCTCTTGCTTCCCTAATATAAAGCCTCTGTATAGACTAGAGGTCATGGTTTAGAACAGTGCTGTCCAACTGGTGGCCTTTGACTTCCCCCCTTGTGTGGCCCCCAACATGAAAATGAAAGTCTGCCTATTGTGACTCTTTACCTTGTGTAAGATTTAAATGGTATCAGTACTGAGATTAACTGGCCCCTGCATTGTTTAACCTCAGATTCAGACTGTAATACCCCTGCATTGTTCACACCTGTAACATATCTATTGTTCACACCTGTAATGCCCTGTATTGTTCACACCCAGACTGAAAGTGCCCACATTGTTCACCTGTTCCCACCTCATACAAACTGCTAGAGGGGCACCAGCACTGTGTCACTGTATGTAGCACAGTATGAACTGTTCATCTTAGAGTGGATCTGATAGCTTTCCCTGTCTCCCTATTTTGCCTTCCCTATGCTCCCTGTGTGTGCCATAATGTTCCTGCCTATGCTCCCTGTGTGTGTGCCATACTCTGCCTGCCCTATACTCCCTGTGTGTGTGCCATACTCTGCCTGCCCTATACTCCCTGTGTGTGTGTCATACTCTGCCTGCCCTATGCTCCCTGTGTGTGTGCCATACTCTGCCTGCCCTATGCTCCCTGTGTGTGCCATACTCTACTCTCCTGCCCTATGCTCCCTGTGTGTGCCATACTCTACTCTCATGCCCTATGCTACTATAATTTTCCTGCCCTATGTGTTATCCACAGGGGAGGAGGAGGCATATGGATTTAAGGATATGTTTTTATATGACTTAATAAACTTGTTTCACATATGAATGATATCCCTGCATTGAGCAACAACCATTAGGTTTTTTGGTGTGCTACCGCCATTAATGTGGACATGGTCATAAAATTTCTTGTGGTAACATGGGTGTGGTATAAAGCTGGTTTGGTTCAAAACAGGGAGTGGTCAACACTGACTTCCATTGTTGGCCCTCCCCCACATACGCCAGCAGCACTGATTTAGAACAAATACATATAGATATTAGTTATAAGCATTGAGTGAGATACGTAATGCTACTGATAAGCCAAAAGCTATCAACGAGTTTAAGCTCTTAAACAAAGAATAAGCCTCTCTCTCTCTCCCCCCACTCTGAGGGAATGGATCACGATGTTTAGAGACAGATAATGAGAACTGAGGAAGGTGCCCTCACTATATCATACAGACTATGTCATACAGACAATGTCATACAGACTAGGAAAATTGCTCCTTCTGTGTGCTTTAACATCAGCTGAAGAAAATAAGAGGAGGATGGTAGTATTTCCTTGGCTTGATAATTGATAACTAATTTGCAACTCACCACTTTCCACTTTGGTTCCACAATATTCCCACTGCATGCCACTTGCTAGCTTGCTTAATCACAGGGCTCAGTTAAGGAAGGCAGCAGGGGTATGTTTGTAAGGTCCTCCACCCCCACCATTGCAACTTAGGCACATTGCCTTTTCTACCTACCCCTACCTATAGCCTTGCTTACACATGGGGAGTCCCAAAAATATACAGGAAAAGTAGATTACTAAAATCCACTTCTGGATGCTTCATATCTCTGTTTTGATTATTTATCATTGCTCATAAATCTTGATCCTATTTTCAGAACACAGGACACAACACTTTTCCAATTTACAACTTTCTTTCAATATAACCAACACTCCAAAGGCACTCAGGATTTAAATGCTTTATTTATGGGCTCAGAATCACATTGTCATACAGACTATGGGACTCTGAAACTTCAGCCTTTGAACAAGGCATTAACAATACATTGGTAGTTCCTAAACATAAAAATTTTTTACTGCAAAAAACATACACACACACACACATGCTGTGAGTCAATGACAGATTTCTCTTGGCTGATTGCAGCAAAGCTGCCAAATATCATGAAGCTGTTAGTTGTAGGCAAAAAAAGTTAGGTTGGCAATTTACACAAATGAGCCATTATATCTCAAAATCTATGAATCTGTGAAAAGGGATTATTAAACATTCACAGCAATATGAGTCAATGCTTCATATTAATGATTGTATCTAATATTTAAAAGATCATATTAAAAGATCAAAACATAGGGGGTACAATTGTTCCAGGGCTCACACCCCCTGCAGGCCTGTCGGCAGTTTGCGTGAGCAAGTATATGCTTAAAAAATCGCTTCCGGAGGGGTCTGCACCCGGGCTTGCCACTCCATAGTTATGTAACTGGTGTTATGTGCTTCAGGAGGTGGAGAAAAGTCTCTTCAGGGGACTGAGTTATGTGCCTCCACGCAACGTCCATTCTTATCTATAAACATATTCAGGCATATATTATGAGTCCACTGCCATGAGTCAGGTACTGCTAATTTCTGCAGACATATATGGGCAACTACTGACCACATATACTAGCTTTTGGAGTGAGAGTATAAAATGGGACAGTTTGTTCCATAAGGAAAATGTTGTGTGGCATAGATTTAGATGCAAGAATATGGCTACATCTTAGATTTAAAGGGTTTATGTGAGTGTAATCCATCTATACTGTTAAATTAGAGGAAACAGTGTTTCTACATATACAGTTTGGTTATGGGGTCCTGAGGCAGTGTTCCAATGTTATACCACAAAGTGGATTATACACGGGCCTATGCTAGGAGAGAACCGTAGTACCAAAAACAAAGGTCATTTATTTATAAGGCAAATATTACTGTGTTAAGATATATATTGCTTCAAGTAGAAATGCAAAATGTACTGGATGAAACAGTATATGCTGAATTGTGTAATCTATAATTAGCCAACTCCTCTTCCTGTTCTCTATTTGATATGAAATCTATTAAATTTGTGGGGAAATGCAGAGCTACATTACATCCTGGTTTTCTTTTTTTTCTTTTTTTTTTAAAGAGATACTGACAGAAGAAGAAGGAGAGAGTCCGTTGAGCTCCAAGGGCTGCATTGCTCCAATGAAGAATATCCTTTGTTGCTGACTTTAACACTGCAGGTTTAAACAGAGACACCCGAGAGGACTCCTAACTGGAGCAACTGGAGGGACTATATAGTATTACACTTTACAGGGATAGTGGTTCCATGGATAGACCGTAAGTGCTGAACCTGATGGATAAAAGTCTGTTAAAAGAGCAACTGATGGTTTATAGAGACTACTATTCATGGACTGTGAGTACTGCTGTAAAGTTCAAACTACAAAATATAAATAGTGAGGCTCTTGTGCCACTTTGGGAGGCCTGTGTTATATATAAATTCCTCCTGAAATGTTTTTGTACTCTGTCTCTGTTAATATTAATGAGCCCACCATAGGTGTAATAGTGGATCCAAGTAGAAGTAACCATGCTATGAACATCAATTACTTAATTACTAAAGGCACCACTGCTAAGGAAGGCGTAAAGGCAACTTGCCTGTATTTAATAAGAGACCACAAATAGCACACACCACCCTTTGGGGTGGAGCCCTTCCTCAAGTGTGACCAGTCTATTTATGTCAATAAGTGAGCACCACAGAAGGCATGCAATTCTCCCTAAAGTCCCAGAGAGGGTTATCTACATTAATGTTTTAAAGTTTGCAGCCACAAACACTTCTGGTAACTGTATGGTCACCGCTCCTTTGCAGTGAGTACTGTCCACAGGAGAGCATTCATCAGCCTTTTTTCTACCCACCTGTACTCCAGGACTGTGATGATCCTGATGAAGGAAAGCTATGGACTCCCCTGAAATGTTCCAATGTTCCTGCCTGCATTCCAATAATTTGCTTAAACAATACAGCTGATCTCAAATGGTATGTTAAATTGATATTCAAGGAACACTAGAGTGTGTGTTACAATTTAGATGTATGTGCTATCAAGCTGGTCATATTATAAATAAAACCCATCTACAAATTGATCTATAATTTGTACACATAGCACTTCCAACAACATTTGCTTAGAGACATAGGAGTATATTTATCAAAGAGTGAAGTTCGAGATCACCACAGTCCTCTAGAGTGAAATTCAGCCACTCTCCATTAATTTCTATGGGATTTTTAATAGAGTATTTATCAATGGGTGAAAGTGAATGTTCACCCCTTGTTAAAGGAGAACCAAAGCCTTTTTATTAAAATCCCCTACCTCCCTACCCTACATAGACCCCCCCTCCCTGCACCCCCCAGCCTAGGGGGCAAATTCATCAAGGGTCGAATATCGATGGTTAATTAACCCTCGATATTAGACTGGGAATGAAAATCCTTCGACTTCCAATATCGAAGTCGAAAGATTTTGCGCAAATACTTAGATCGAATGATCGAAGGAATAATCGTTCGATTCGAAGGATTTTAATCCAACGATTGAAGGATTATCCTTCAACCAAAAAATTTAGCCAAGCCTATGGGGACCTTCCCCATAGGCTAACATTGGGTTCGGTAGCTTTTAGGTGGCGAACTAGGGGGTCGAAGTTTTTTCTTAAAGAGACAATACTTAGACTATCGAATGGTCGAATAGTCAAACGATTTTCAGTTCGAATCCTTCGATTCGAAGTCGAAGGTCGAAGTAGCCCATTCAATGGTCGAAGTAGCCAAAAAAACACTTCGAAATTCAAAGTATTTTTTCTTCTATTCCTTCACTCGAAGTTAATGAATTGGCTTCTAGGTGTTACCCTGGGTAAATGCCGTTAACTCTTTACTTACCCCTCATTGCAGATTCAGGGCATCGGAGTTCATGGGTAATCTTCGGGAAGAGAGTAGCGTACCGGCGTATGTGCAGGTGGCGCAATTTTTCGGTCCTGAACAAATGTTCTTCTTACCGAAGAGAAGAAGATGTCGCCTGTGAACTCTGATGCCCTGAATCTGCAACGAGGGGTAAGTAAAGAGTTAGGGGCATTCACCCAGGGTAACACCTAGGCTGGGGGGGAGCAGGGAGGGGGGTCTATGTAGAGTAGGGGATTTTTATAAAAAGAGTTTGGTAAACCTTTAAATATGCTTTTCAAAATCCCTTTAACTTGAATGGAGAGTGGCGGAATTTCATTCTAGTAGACTATGGTGATCATTAACTTCACTCTTTGATAAATATACCGCATACTATATAAATACATGTTAATAATACTAATAATAATAATAAAAGTAAAGCATGTGTGTGTCAGATGCATATTTCATGGTTGCTCCATCTGTATCTATGGAATACATAAATGTCATCTTTCTCAGTGCCACTAACTTGCTATTACATTTCAGATCCAGATTTGACACGTGTAACCGATGTTTTAACATTCCCATTTATTCATATCATATTAATGTCATAACTGGAAAATTAAAAATGTCTTAAATGCAGCTGCCATAATAATCAAATGAAAACAATTCCTGCTGAGACAAAAAGTAATTGGTTTGTACGTTTTGTTTCAAACCTGAAATGGCAGCTGATGAAAAGGAGCCCGTATTTTCCTATGCAAATCCAGCTTCTGGCATCATATGAAGCAGTTTCAGCTTGAATCAAATCACAAAAGGGATTTGGGGTATGAACATTTTTTTAAAAATTGAGAATTCTGAATTTATCAGGGAGGACAGAATCCAAACACAAAATTATCATGCGAGGTCCCAGAAGGTAAAAGATATTTAATAAAAAATAAAAACGTTTGTATTTGGGTTGCACAACAACCATAGGTCTACTTCTCAGGGCTGGAGTGATTGACAGGGCACATCCCTATGACAATCAGTTTGTCATTTGGGGGGTACAAAAACGGTTTTAGAAATTGAGGTTTCTAAATGTATCAGGGAAGACAGGCTTCACTTCACTAGAATGAGAGAATTAAGGAACTTCCTCTTAGACAGTGTTGTAGGAAACAATAACAAGAGCTTAAGGGGGGTTCTAAACTACTGCAGAGTCATACAGAGTTAACAGTGACGCCTTTTCAGAATTTTTTTCTCAAATATCTTTATAAAATCATTTCTAAATATGAAAAAGCACACTTTTTCATGCTCTTTCTTTTTTTTGTAACAGACTTGCTTTCAGAGTTCAGGTGTAAATATCACCATCTGTACACAAACCTTTATCAATGCAAATCCTCTCAAACCGTGATAAATTAGTTCCCATCCATCACCTCATCTAAACAGAAAATCGCATCAATAAATCGCTGATTTTGTGCCATGTGATCCTCCTTTTTTTGATGACTGAAGAAGAGCTGTGAAACCTTTTGCCCTTGAGACTTTAATATTATTTGTTAACATTTTTTATGATGCCAAATGGTCTGTGTTAGAATGGGTGTCGTTCTTTAGCTGCAGAACCATATGGCAGAGCAAGTAATAAATAAAGTATTGTGATAGTTAATGAACCTAATTGCTGGCAATGGCTTTAATACCAGGGATGTGCTGCTGAGAATTTAGCACCGCATTAAACATGCGACAGAACTCCTCTGACTTCTGAGGCTTAATTTAAGTTCTATATTGCAAACTAGAGAAAATAATTCTCAACCCTCCTGCTGGAGCAGCAACCTGCTGGTAGACTGTGATTATACGGAATTACTAAAATCTCAATCAATTTTATATACGCTATTAACACTTGCTGTGCTGCCAATATTTTTTATTGAGCTGTACTGGTTACAGCTCTGGATAATGTCTTCAAAGTAATACTGCGGTTATTTATCAAAGTGCAAATCTGGGGCAATGAAATAAACAGCACCAAATTGCCCCCCAAGAAATACATATATTTGCTATTTTAATCGTTTTATGGGTATTTCAGGTCGATGACATGGAGCATCATTAGTACAAAAATTATAAATATTTCTTGTACAGGTATGGAATTTGTTATCTGTAATGTTGGGGTTCTGCAGATAACAGATCTTTAGGTAATGCGTATTGGTGCAATATGGCTACAGAAACATTTGATCATTAATAAAACGAGATTGCATTATTTCGCAGTTGTAATAATGCCGTTGGCATTGTATTTATGCTATAGTAAAAGTTGGTTAAAATATTAAAGTTATTAGTATTGCTGATTTTGGAGCCTTCAAGATAACAGGCTTCCAGATCACAGTTGTCATGCTGGTTATTTATTCTTACTTTGCAATAGACAAAGATTTTTTTAATACAAAGTAAATTCATGAAAGCAGAGCTGACAATCTAAACCTGTCTGAAAGAGTTTTGGTGTCCTGCTCAAAAGACATGGGAGTAAAAGTCAAACTGCTCTGCATCCCAGTCCTTTAACCACAGAACCAAAATTGGTTTGCTTTCAGCCGTTAGCAAGTTACTGGGGAAAATAAACACTGACACAGAGCAACTATGCAACTAATTAGCTAATTTTTGCCCCAATATGTGCTTTTTGTTTCAAAAATGACATGCAACTTATAGAGCAAATATGGCAAAGTTCCCCATGCTAATCCTGTGTCCTGTATTTTTGCAATCGCACCTGGACATATGAATGGAGATAAATGAATTTGCACTTCCGATATAGTTTTCTATTCTAATATAATGGCAGCAACTTTATATCTGGTAAATCTTCATCCAAATATTCCAGAATTTATGTTATTTTGTCATTTTCTACTAAATTTTCATAGCATGTTGTACTGAAATATCCTCTGTGCTACAGCTGATCTTACTTTATGGGGGGCTTTATATATGTTACATGGTAATCACAGCATTCTGTATAACACAGATTTAAGGTCTCGGCATTCAGGCAACACATTTAATACATTTTTTAAATGTTAGTGCCATTCTGATTGGATAACCACTACATATATATAAATTAAATAGCTTTCACACCACTGTGCAGTCATTGATATATCCCTTATGGGGACAGGGGTATAGAACCATGAGCATTGGTAGATTATAAAGAAATGGAGTGGCTTTCAGAACCATGTGCTAGCTGATCAATCAAGTAGAAGCATACAGGTCAGGTAAGGCTTTTTTGAATAAACGCATTTATGTTTACCAAGAGTGTTCCTAATATAGTTTGTGCTTTGTTGTATATACATTCTATATAATAGGTGATTGCAGAGGATCAGCATCCTGCATAGAACCTATACAGTAGTTCTGCATAATTTTTATATCATCAGCAAAAATAGAAATGCTACTTTCAATGCCCACCTCCAGGTCATTAATAAACAAGTTGAAAAGCAAAGGACCAAGTACTAAGCCTCGCTGAACGCTGCTAACAACACTGTCTCACTTAAAAATGTTACATTTACCTTCATTCTTTGTAATCTATCTTTTAGCCAGTTATCTATTCAGGTACAAACGCTATGTACCAGGCCAACATTCCTTAATTTAACCAGTAACCTTCTGTGTGGCACTGTATCAAATGCTTTAGCAAAGTCTAAGTAGATCACATCCACTGCCATCCCACAATCAAGGTCCCTGCTCACTTTCTCAAAAAAGAAATTAATTTAGTCTGGCAAGATCTATTACGCATAAAACAATGCTAGCACAACTCATAGTATTATGATTTGCTATGAAGTATCTTATCCTTTATTAACCCTTCAAAAAGCTTTCCTATCTCTGATGTCAGACAAATTGGCCTATAGTTTTGAGATTGAGAACGGGATCCCTTTTTTAATATCGGCACCACATTAGCAATACAGTGCTCAGTCTCAGAATAAAAGGATATATGTGTTGAATGTAATATATACATATACATTTTATATGATGGGTGCTTGGCTAGTATTTGTTTTTTGATACATTAAGATGTTTCTCTTGCATTTGTTGATGGGCAACTCTTCAGCCAGATAATCTCCCTGAGAGGTGGTAATTCCAATGTTCTGAAATATTATCCCCAACTTGCACATGAGGTTTTGGTTTTGACATGTCTGAAGCAATCTTGGTGCGTGCAACTCTGTGTACGGCAGCAATTAATTTGGAATAGCGGGGAGAGAGATGACGATTTGCATCCAAAATTGCATTTTGAACATTGGACTGCATTCAGAAATTACCCTTCTTGAGTTGAAATTACGTAAGTCACTAAATATGAGCAGTCATTAGTGTTTCTGGTTACAAACTAGTTACTGGATTTATGCAACATTTTCATTTAGAACCACAAAACAGGTGGTAAGAGTACATGCATGGAAGAGCAAACGCAATGAATTTCTCCTGCAGTTGGGAGGTCACAATGATCCCAACTAAGGGAAGGTGTCAGAAGTGGTATGTGCCTGGAGCCCCCTTACCTTTGCACCCTAGGCACATGCCTCTTCTGCCCTGCTCTTTCATACCTCCCAAATGTCCCTTTTTTTGTTGGACAATTCTGATTTTGACAGCTTAGCCGGAAGTCCCGGATTGTTGCTGAAAAGTCCAGAGTTTCTCTTTGATCTCCTGTAAAGACAACAGAAAAACATATAAAGTTTGTGAAATTTTATTAAATAAGAGGCTTTTTGGCAGAGAGCCCAGAACACTCAGCACCTGTACTTAGATAGATTTGTAACTATTTAAGATAAACAGTAATGATCTACAGGTCGATTAAAGCAGCATAAAGACATTGGAGTATATTTATCAAAGAGTGAAGTTAGACATCAACCTTAGTCCGCTAGAGTGAAATTCCGCCACTCTCCATTCATTTCTACGGGATTTTGAAAGTCGTATTTATCAAAAGTTGAACTTTCACTTTCACCCATTGATAAATTCTTTTTTAAAAAAATCCCACAGAAATGAATGGAAAGTGGCGGAATTTTATTCTAGAGGACTGCGGCGATCTGTAACCTCACTCTTCGATAAATATACCCCATTGTGCGTAGGTCGACCCGAATCCGCCCGACCAGAGGGCTTTGGGCCGGCCCACACATGACTAATAAGTAGCTCTCTTGGCAGAACTGAAGCTTTCAGCTTAAAGGGCAATTTCACCTTCAGTAACACAACTGTAATAACACTTAAAACATGACCCTAAAACCCCCAAAAATGTCTTCAAATGTTCCATAACCTGCCAAATTTTGCAAATTGGACATGGTATTTAGGGGATGTGACCATAAATTGGGAGTGGTCAAAAAATGTTGCTGCACTACACGTGCCACATCTTTTTGTCTCTCTTTCCTTTTTTTTAAATGTTGGAAGGTATTTCGTTAGTGCTCATTGTGGGAGCAATTGGGCCCCTCTGCCTGCTGCACTCTGCACAAGATAGGGGCAGGTAGGGAGTGGATCAAAGTGACTCCTATGTGCCTCCCCTGGCCCGTCTCTTTTAGATTATGCTGATGGATCCAAAGGCCATGTTGCAGGTGGTTTTGCAGCCAGCCGAACACAGTGTGCAAAGTTTAAAAAACATCCAATTGCAGTCACTTCACTTTGTATGCTGCATTCGGTTTTTCAGATGAGACCTATAGTGTATAGTGCAAGCAGCAAGTATCATAATATGCAGACCTAGCTCACACTGGGCTCTTTAAAGATGGTTTACAGTCTATACCACACAGGTTACAATAAAATGTATATATTTTTTATCAGCTCTTTCAATAGCAACTACACATACAAATAACTATAGAACAGTAGAATTAGATATTTTCATCCTGCAAAAATCTGTTTTTTGGTTGAGCTCCCCTTTAAGACATCAGTAAAGTTCATGTTGGACTAAAACAGGTCATGTCCTCGAACCTTTATTAATATCATCATTTATATGGTGTCAACACATTTTTCATAACCTTTGTCTTAGTTTTATTACTCTCTGAAGCTCACAATCTAATTTTTCTAGCACATTCAAATCTAGGATCAGTTTAATAAGTAGCCAATAAACCTAACAGTATGTATTTGGATGGCAGTAAGAGACTAGAGCACCCAGAGGGAAGGGCATGATAGAAGATGTGAACTCTATGATATTTTGATTAACATTGAAGACTGAATGATAATGGCAGGGGCGTAACAACCGGGCTTGCCCGCCAGAAAAATATTCGGAGTGCCCAGTGCACATAGGTGCTCCTGCATTAACCTTCCCCGCTGAGGCACGAGTGCACCAATCTAAGGAAATAGAAAGCAGCTGGGGGGGGGGGGTTTCAATGCTATAGAGGAAACAGACCCTGCTGTCTGGGCCCCCATTTTCCCCGGACCCCCCCTGCAACTGCGGAGTCTGCATCCTCTGTAGTTACGCCAGTGGATAATGGGAAAAGAACAGAGACAGAGACCTGGAAGGGGATAATACATATAAAAAATTAAGGGTGAGATCCACACACACACACACACACACACATATGGGGGAGGGAGACAGGAAAGCTGTATATAGGTGCAAATATATACAGCGAAACCTGAATTTTACATTGTTGTTTTGTGGTCCCACCTATATATTATGTATTATACATTTCCCTGATTTTACATTTTCCTGGATTTTACATCATTTTATTCTGGTCCACTGAAAAATGTAAAATGGGGTTCTACTGTAGTCGTATGAAACAAAGGTCTGTTTGATTTTCGGACGGTCTGTGGATTCAGAATAATAGTCCCAACATTTTTCATACCAGTGCGATCGGTCGTAGTTGTAGTCGATCGGACAGGTTAGAAGATTTCTGTCAGCTAATGAGAATATCTCTGCGTGTATTGCCTCTGATGATATCAATGGGTCATTACTACTGTATTTGTTGAACATAACTTTCATACAATTGCTGCCTGTCGATTAATGGCCAAAACATGGTCTGATTTGTTCCTTTTTCTACGTTACTTAATCTGAATGGTTAGTTGTTGATCTTTACATTGAAAGGAAGATCAATATCCAAATGTTCGTCGTACAAAGAATAAAATCTGCATGTCTATGGCCATCTTAAAATTTATATATATATATATATATATATATATATATATATATATATATATATATATATATATATATATATATATATATATATATATATATATATAGCTGCCCCTGTGCAAGGAAATATGTTAGATATCAATGAAAAATAAGCCAGCACCAAGGGTCTTATTGTGAAAAAATAAATATATTAGTTACATGGTATGTATAACCAACGTTTCTGTTTCCATGTAACTAATATATTTATTTTTTCACAATAAGACCCTTGGTGCTTGCTTATTTTTCATATATATATATATATATTCTGACCAGCACCTGGGTCTCGACTCCAGTAAGTGTGTGCCACAGCCCTTCCACATATATCTATATAGATATATATATATATATATATATATATATATATATATATATATATATAGTTTTACAGGAGCAGTGACAAGCTCCATGTTGTAGCTCCCACCATTCCCATCTATAGTCAGGTGATCCCACTGGTGTCTAATAAAAGGGCAGCCAAGTTTGGGAGTTTTACTTTGAAAGCAGCTAGTAAGTTGCAAGTAAAACTTAGTCCCTTTGTAAAATGTATAATGAAGCAATAGAATTCTTAATAAATCAGATGAAAATTGAGCATAGGACTGGCCAGATATGGGATGACTTTGACGTAGTTGGCCAGCTTAAGTATATTGCAATATATGGACAAACAATCCCTGTGTTGTTTAAAGGGTAAGGCAATTTTTAGTAGCAGTATGCACAAAATGTCGCTGTCTTAAATATATTGATGGTGGGTTGAGTGCAGAGGACCTCTTGTATATGTGTATATATATATATATATATATATATATATATATATATATATATATATCGAAACAGCATAAGTCCGCACTCATAATGATGGCTCACGTTTAGGAGTCGAAACTTTGAATAAATGAATTTTTTTTTATCAGAAGACCTATGAGTGCGGACTTTTGCTGTCTTGATATTATGATTGATTGTTCAGCACCTAAGCAGTTTTCAGTATTCTGAGTGCACCAATCTGTTTGTATATATATATATATATATATATATATATATATATATATATATTGAAGGGGTTTCATTTGAAGAGGTTTAAAATTTAGACTTTGGTCTTCTTTTCAACCCGACTATTTGTCATTTCTTATATCAGCATAGAGGAGGCAACAAAGTGACCCACAGTGGCAAATTTAAACCTGGGCAGATGGAACAGCACTTACTGATCCACAGCAGCCCATCCAACAATCAACTTACACAGATAGAATGTTACCTTTTCATATAGCTAATTTGCCCATTTAGCTATCTACAAATTAGTTACCCTGAAGAGAAATGAAATGAAACCATTATTAACCCCAGATTTGCAAAAATAACTGGCTGATTCCTTCAAGCCACATTGCTACTATTTATTTATTCAGTTCAGTTCAGCACTTAAACGGTTATGCAGATTTTTTTTCTCAGGAGGACAAGTTCCTAAATACATGGGCACAGCTCGGCATGTTCATTTTCAGACTAGTACACGGTGAGTGGATATAATTATAGGTGCCTGCTTTGCGTTCATGATAACCAACCATTTGGGCAGTCCCATCGGGAAATCATTGCCTTACAAACGCATTTCAAGCACATCCATATTCTCTTGTCTGGCTGAGTTCTTGTCCATCTGTTTCAATGGCCCCATGCCCGCTCAGCAAGTCATTCACATCATTGCCCTAGGGCACCAATGCCACTTAACAATGGCTGTAGATAGCCAGCCTCATTTGCAGTGCTAATGCCATTCCGTTTCCAAGAGGCAGGTCTTTCTGTGCCAAAATAGGCAGCTGGCACCTTGTGTTCTTTTCCTATGGAAACAACCATTCAAGAGCCATAAACCTGCTCCCTATTTGTCGCCTGATTCTTTAATGAGCGTTTTACTCATGAAAAAGTACCTTACCAAGATGGATGGTTCCCCACTGTGACTATAATAGCTGTTCCAGTAAATATTTTTTAAGGGAAAGCTCACAGCATTGCTACAGGGTGACTGGGTCCCTCAGCAAGATGGCTTTTGGCACCAGTGTCTGTGCAGAAATTGCACTTAAGCTGAAGAAACATAAAAAACCACACAGGCTTAAAGGGCTAGTTCTGTTTGGGACAGTGACATGCTGACAGAACTGCAGAAAGAACACATTCTTTAATCAATGTTTCAGTTTCTTAAATCATAAATATTTAAAAGGATGTGTGTGATATTAATGTTATTGAAGGGATGCTCGAGATTTTTTTTTCTACACTGTGTCACATACATATAAATTAAAAATCAATTCATAGTCATGTCTGCAAATCTTTCCCAAACAGAAGGCAAGAGGGCTTGTTTACAAACACAGACACGCAGACATGCAGTCACACTACATGGAAACGATGGTTGAATGTATTCATCAAAGTTACTTGCATCCGAACATGCTCCTTGCACTTCCTTATAGTTGCGCCAGTCACTACTTCGTCCGTCCCATCATTGCACACAAACATCATATAAATGCAGATCAAAATCCTGACTGACAATTGAAAACGCAACTTGCTTCTGATTAAGCAAAATGCACACACACACAATTGCCCTTGTATTAAAGCACTAGGCCACCCTGCAATTAAGATTTTTGCTGTTTTAGAGAGAAATATTGTTTACAGTATTTGGGACATATTTGTAACCATGTGGGCATGGTCTAAATGTTTTAGGTATGATCTGATGTTTTCTTTCTGTAAACATTTCACCTGCAGCCCGGTAATTTGCACACAAATTGATGTTAAAGGGGAAGTAAAGTCTAAAATAGAGGCTAGGCTAGAAATGCTGTATTTTGTATACTAAACATAAACATGTACTGCACCACAAGCATAATCAAACAAATGATTCATGATTGGCCACAAGGGTCACCATCTTGTAACATTGTTAAAGGAAAACTACACCCCCACCACTTAAGCAACAGCTAGTTTATATCACATTAAGTGACATATTAAAGAATCTTACCAATCTGGTCTATATATTTAAGTAAATCTTGTCCTTTTACATCTCTTGCCTTGAGCCACCATTGCATGAGGGTCTGTGTGCTGCCTCAGAGATCACCTGACCAGAAATACTACAACTCTAACTGTAACAGGAAGAAGTGTTGAAGCAAAAGACAGAACTCTGTCTGTTAATTGGCTCATGTGACCTAACAAGTATTGTTTGTGGGTTTGTTTGTGTGTACAGTGAATCATTCGATCCTAGGTGGTGGCCCTTATTTTTTAAAATGGCAATTTTCTATTTATGATTACCCAATTGCACATACTACTAAAAAGTATATTTTTATGAAAATGGTTTATTTACATGAAGCAGTGTTTTACATATGAGCTGTTTTATGCATTATATTTTTATAGAGACCTATATTGTTGTGGGGTATAGTTTTCCTTTAAACATCTTTGCAAGACCTAGACTGTGCACATTCTCAGTGTGGTCTGGGTTGCTTAGGGATTTTGGGATTTTATTTCTTTGCCTTTAACTATTGAAAATGCCTTGAACAATCCTGAAATTATCTCAGATACAAGCAGCATTAGGCTGTGGGGTGTGATCTAGAGAATGGCCAGGGGCAGAACAGAGAATCTTTTGGGCATAAAGGGAACCCCACCAAGAGGCACCTGAAAAAAACCCATGTTGGTTTTATTACAGAGAGAAGGAAATAGGTTTTAAAATTTTTAATTAGCGACGGCTTCGCCACACTTCGCCACACTTCGCCAGGCGTAGTTTTACCAGGGCTGCTCAAATTCACTAAAATCCAAAGTTGCGCTCAGGGAGGCGAAAGGTTGCGTTAGCGTTTATTCATCAAGCAAAGTGAAGTTACGCTAGCGATGCCTAATTTGCATACGGTGCCAAGTTAAAGTACAATGGACGTATATGTAGCAGCAAATACATTACACTACACAAGCCTGGGAAGCTTCATAAAATAAAATAGAGTTGTTATTTTGCCCTACACATGTGCCCACTGTATAGTTTAGGTGCCATATGTTAGGATATGTAGGGAGGAAGGAGGGTACCCCCAAAAAATTTACGATCTTTTTCACCCTATCACCCTTAAAAAAGTAAAAGACGCCAGCATTTTTTGGGACTTAGAAAAAATGTAAACTTGTTTTGAAGCAAGTCCTGTATATATGTTGAAATGACGTCACTTCCCGTGTGCAGCATTAATAATAGAATTAGCATTTGATTCACTTGGCGCAAGCCAGTTGCAGGTTTTGACACAAACTTTTATGGAAATCTTGTAATTACCTCCATGCCCAGGCTGTTGGTAGTTCTGGGGTTCCCTATGTCCATGCTTGCTCATCAGGGCAGAATCTTAACCACACATTACATTCCCTGTGGTCTTGTTGCTTTGATGTTGTGAGTGTTGTTGTGGTGGATTAGCAACTATATCTGCTGAATCCATATTTAAGGATCTGTAGTAGAAACTGTGTGGTCTGTTTATTCCAAGCCAAGTGCTGATTTAACATAAAACAAGAATCTAAATGGCCCCATCACTCTATAGTACTACACATACAGTATTAAAAGAGTAGGAGATGTCATATTTATGAAAGTGAGATTTTTTTAAGTCAGGTGTTTTTTTAGGGTTTTTAAAGAACACAAGCCTCACCTCAAAAAATTTCCAACATACCCACAGTTCCTCTCTATGTGACAATGAACAGTTAATATGACTTAGGCTCTACACTAGTCATTCAATTTTTATGGATACAAGAAACCTAAAAGAAATCCACTACGCCACCAACTCCGGCAGAATGGATAGGCAAGGTTAATGAATTAGCAAAATTTGAGGAATTATCTACATTCACAGAAAAACAACATTCTAACTTTAGGGATACATGGCTGAGTTGGTACTTATACAGGGACACTGCAGACTATAGGCAACTTCTGACCCCCTAAACTCATATTACATTGATCGACTTTAGAGGTCTCCTTATCCTGTATAATGGGCATTATTGCATGTTGTTACAATGTTCTACCCCTTCTACCCGTGTAGATTTGAGGGGACTGTAATTGATCCTATATTACCTTTATGTAATGCTTTGTTTAAAAATGATGCCTGAGTGGTGATATTTTTCTTTAATATTATTGTTTCCCCCCTTGCTTGCTTCCCCCACCCCCCCCCCTTCTTTCTTTCTGTACCCCCCCCTTTCCTCCTTTTTTGAATACAATAAAAATCATTATACGAAACAAAAAGAAACCTAAAAGGTAAATACTGTACAGGAGGCTTTATTTTTAGATAGGACTGGAGTCCAATGTACAATTCCAGACACTGCCCTTTCTACAGAGAGTTTGAATGTTCATCCAGGTCTGGACTGGGAGTCAAAATAGGCCCTGGTGTTCCAAGTACACAGAGGCCAAAATAGTCCTCCACTAGCCCTTTAAATAGTGGCTGTCTATGGGATCTTACAGCAGCCCATAGACGCTGTTGTCTTTTTTTTTTGGGTAGCCGGTTTCCCCCATACATTTTCTAACATATGGAACATTATCTATACAGTGGGCTCATGTGTAGGCCATTATATTAACTCTAATGCCTTTATTAAGGTTCCCTGGACTTGTGTAATTAACAGTGGAAATGGAATGTTTTTGTTGCAACACATAACATAAAGACATCCATTCAACTTTAAACTTTCCGCAGTATGCAAATTAACCGGAGCGCAAGACCTCGAGCGAATTTGTGCTAGGCAGAAATGAACGCTATGGCATCTTCGCTTTGAATTTGTTTGCATTTGTCGAAGTAAGGCTAGTGAAAAGTCGCCCACAACAAAACTCAGCATTTTAGTGAATTAGTGTTGTCCAAGCGAGTTTTCGCCTGGCGAAGTGTAGCGATGGGTGCTAAGCAGTCGCTGACAACTTTTCGCCGGTTAGTGAATCTGCCCCTTAGACTGTAAGCTCCACTATGGCTGGGACTGATGTGATTCTTCACTCTGTTTGTATATTCTCTGTATGAATTTGCACTTTATTACCTAGGAGGCAAATATTTCCTATATGTTTCAGCTATGATTACTGCTGCACACTACCAAAGCTATCAATCAGATGCTTTTTTTTTCATCTGCTAACTGGTTGCTCGGGGCTACTATAATCTGGGTAAAAATGATCATTATCTTTCAAAATGGCCCCATTATTGGGGCTCCCTATAGATCTGCTATAATCCCTGTTTAATGTTTTAAATGAGGGGTGGCCATATTCTAGCAGTACCCTGCCAGAAGCACTGTTGGAGGGTGGATATCCAATTGCAACCCTACATTCAAGCAAGCGCAGACAGGCTTCAGTTCCCTATCAGGTCCACCCAGTTGCTGATTAGTTTCTATCCTACAGTGCAGTGAGCTGAGTGCCGCTGAACAGCCTGGGAAAGGAGGCACCAGGAATCGGAACAGACGGTGGGACTAGTAGGCTTTTTGAAGAAATTATCAATAAAGCATTCTGAAACTTTTAAACACATTAATTATATATTTAAAAAGGACAGTGCATTGGCACATTCTTGCTTTTTAGATAATATGTCTCCTTTAAAATAACATTACTACAATAGAGGCAGGAAGACCTGTTTTGTAAGATCTTAGCAATGCATCCCACTGTGGTAACCAATATCAAGGCCTGGTTTCACTGCTACAATGATGTGAAATAATAGGCGAATTGTATGAAAACAGATGCCTTATGGCTACATACCAAATAACAGTATTACATTTTTTTATGGGGCATAATAAATCAAAAGAACAGAGGTAATCAGAAGCAAATGCAGAAGAGATTACTTTCATTGCCATTAGCCTTGTCACAAGCCATAAAATGGTTAAATCCAAAGCGCAGGTTTTGGCAGAAAACAAAACCAGTTTACTTGTGTTCTCTGGGCAGGTGTGAATAATCAGTTACATTATCCTTTCTACTTCTCGGGGGAATATTTTCTACTGCAGAGTAAATAACTACATAGAAACACTACCTTACTTTTAAAACTCAAGGCAATTATTAAATGCTGTGCTGAAATATGGGCCTTTAGATTTTTTTTAGATATTTCCTGGGAGATTAATTCTAGAGGCTGTTTCTTTGCCGTCTTGCTGCAAATCTACAATGCATTTAACTGTTTGCTTCCAATGAATAGAGAAACAATTTGGACACCCACTTGGAAATAGCACCAGCATAATGATTTCTAAGCTGATAAATGGGTGAATTTGGGTCAATTAAGCGGTGTTATGGCATAACATGACAAGCTGTCACACGCTGCGCTTGTGTTATTTTTTTTTGTCTGAAGGTGCTTTTTTCAGAGCTGGTGTACCATTTAGTCAACATGTATCTGGAAGCAATGCCAAAATTCTGCTGTAGGGGACATGATGGTCTATTTGAGTTTTCTGTTTGCATGACTTGAATTGATTTTCCTGTGTGACAATTTGTTGACTTGCTTAACATCCTCACTGTGCAGTGTGCGCATTTAACAAGTAGGAAAGAGCAAAAGATATTTAAAGCAAATTGCCTGCGTATCTCCATTGACAAAAAACACCTGAACCTCATTAACTGGTCGGACTCAGTTGGTCCTGTTGGCTCAGATCAGTTTTTCTCTGCAGTTCAGGAAAGTTCTGAGCAAAAATAAGGCCATTTTAACCCTTAAATGATAGATGACATGTAGGTAATAAACAAGTTTATAGACACACGTAATAGAATAATGCATTTGCACTAGAAACCATTCAACTGATATAAGTCAACACTGGCAGGTTGTACTGTTCGGGCTCTTATAGAAGGGAATCCTTTTATGCAGGATTCGGTGCATTCATATTCTCAAGTTCTGCACACTGTTTCCCTTTAAGTCCTTCATTGCCTGTTGAAATAAAAATTGCCAGCGTTTAATAATGTTCCCTTCCTTCCTTCCTTTCCTTTCCTTCCCTTTCTTTCTCTCACCTATCTTTCTCTCAATAGTTTGCAATGTTCGCTGTTTAAAGGAGTAATTCACTTTTAAAGGGTTGGTTCACCTTTAAGTTCACTTTTTCTATATTACAGAATGGCCAATGCAATGCAACTTTTCATTGGGTCTTTATTGTTTATTTTGTATAGTTTTTGAATTATTTGCCCTTTTCTCCTAACTTTCCAGATTTCAAATGGGGGTTCTGATCCCTTCTTAAAAAGCAAATATTCTGTAAGGCTACACATTTATTGTTACTCTTTATTACTCATCTTTCTCTTCAGGCCCTCTGCTATTCATATTCCAGTCTCTTTTTAAATTTAATGCAGGGTTGAGAAAACCAGTTGGATGACTGGTGAAACGTCTTCATGAAAAACACAGCAAGTCCAGTTGATTTGACTTATTTCTACAGATATACCATGACATGGATAAATGAGAATCTTCAGAATATCACTCTCTACATTATACTAAAAGTTAACTGAAAGGGGAACAGCCCCTTTAAGTTAACTTTATCATAGAATGTCCTATTCTTAACAAATTTCCAATTGATCTTCAATCTTTATAGTTTGTTTAAATGATTTGATGACTTCTTCAACCTCTTTCCTGCTTTCAGATGGTGGTCACTGACCCTGACTACAAAATTTTTGTTATTGTTACATTTTAATATTTCTATTTCTATTCAGACTTTAGTCTATTCTTATTCCAGTCTCTCATTACAAATCACTGCCTAGTTGTTAGATTAAACTGGACCCTTGCAACGAGAGCTGTTAAAATTCCATATTGAAGACTATAAAAAATGTAAAATATAAAAAATATTGAAAATATAAAAAAAGTAAGACTAATTACAAATTAGTAATATCACCATCTACATCATAATAAAACTAATTCAGTGAGAAGCTTGTACAATCCATATTGGGCAGCATTTTATTAAGATAATACATACATGCTGGTAAAAGACTCCAGAGAGGACAGCACAAACACTGCAATAAAAAAGGATTTTTCCTTCAAAGAAGATGTTTTACTATTTCCAGGAAAGAAATAATTGGCAGGTTATGTTTTTTCTTTGTTTGCCCATGCAAAAATTGTCATTATTTTAATGAAATCTTTTTTTGGTGCGATTGCATTATTGTTAGCAGACTTGGCATGGTCATATGGCAGGCTGCCAAGGTAAAGTCACAGTAAATGGAGCAGAACATGTTTTTATTTGTTTGGGGTTTTTTTGTATTTAAATTGTAAAAACTTTCTTTAACTGTCAGAGGAAGCCCTCCAGCAAATCAAATCTCATTTATCTGTCTTAGTTCTATATACGATATATATACCAATGAAACCCCCTGATTTTTAGTGCTTGGGTGCTATTCTCATGTCTACCACTAGGTCTAGGTATAATACAATGGGAAGGGGAGAAACAATAGCTGTCTCCAAGCAGTTCTATCCTGAAGTGCTGGCTCCTTCTCAAAGCTCAGATCAGGCACAATGCACTGAGATAGCTGCCTCATCAATATTACAGCTAAGAAAATACATATATTGGTTCAAGAATAAAATAGGTAGAGGGAATTACTTGCAATGTAAGCAGTGTAATTTAGAAATAAAAAGTAAACCATGAATCCCTTTAAGAAATATATTTTGACTATTTTCCTTACTGCAGTAGCAATTATATCCACTTCTACAGCCCCATGGTGCACACTGTGCATGAATGTCACTCTCAGAGAAAATTTGCACCTGGGCAGTAACCCATGGCAACCTATAAAATGTTTGCTTTCAGTGCTCTGCAGGAAAATTAAATGACATGGTTAACACACTCAAAGAGTCTTCCTAGATCAGGGGTCTCCAACCTTTTTTGCCCGTGAGCCACATTTAAATGTAAAAATAAGTTGGAGAGAAACACAATCATGCAAAAAGTTCCTATGGGTGCAAAATATGGGATGTAATTGGCTGTTTGGTAGCCCCCATGTTGACTGGCAGCCTACAGGAGGCTCTGTTTGGCAGTGCACCTGGTTTTTATACAACCAAAACTTGCCTCCAAGCCTGGAATTCAAAAATAAGCATTGGTCGGGGATCCCTGTCTTAGATGCTCCACAAGGAGACATGCGTTGATTTGATTAACAAACTTTGTGAGTGCAAGGTAAGGGAATTTCACATCCATTACGCTAGAAAATCCAGGCCACCTAAAAGTTTTAGGCCACCACCACATGCAATTTTTTCCATGAATTACTTTTATGTTAGTCGATGGTAGTGATTCTGCAGGACTTACACCTTCATCCTAATATCCAAGTATTTCAAATTTTTGCAATACGCAAATTGTTTGAATGTTTAAAGTTTAAATCCTACCAATTACAGACCGAACATGAATATTCGCTTTGACTAACTGATAGAAGGCTTCAGGGCAGTTGCTCATGGGCAGTTCCCTATATTATGTTGCCTGTGTAAATTCCAACTCTTTGGAATTGCTTTCTCAATTGACTTGAATGGTAATCGTCTAGACTACATTTTTAAACAGTTTTGCATATTGCAATAATTGGAAATACTTAAGATGAAGAAATACATGGCCAATGTGATCCCTATCTGATGGGATTCTATAACCTGATGATTTTTCAGTCGGGATGATTTTTCAGTCATTGGAAACATCCAATACATGGAACATTTTGCTGCTAATTCAGCCTGGAATAGACAAGTTAGCAGCTTATATCAGCCAGTGTAAGGCCGGTGTTACACTAAGATGATTTTAATATCATAAAATATCATAAAAGGCTCAGTCACTTCATATTTAGTTGCATTTTTATATGATTTTGCATATTGTATTGCATCTCATTAATGTGCTTATAGATAGATAGATAGATAGATAGATAGATAGATAGATAGATAGATAGATAGATAGATGGATAGATTGATAATAGATAGATAGATAGATAGATAGATAGATAGATAGATAGATAGATAGATAGATAGATAGGGTTAAGCATTACATTAAATCTTTAGTCCCCTGGAGATCTTTAAATACAATGTTTAATATTCCCCAGGCACAAATGACTCTTCTAAATAGAGAAAGAAGCATTTACAAGCATAACATGCTTCAAGGAGGACAGAGAAGCAAAACCCTTTCGATAAAGGAATCATTCTGATTGAATGGCACAGAGAGGATTAAATGCTGTGTATAAATACACTTTACTATCACAGTAGGCTGTGCGTTAAGAGGAAGCGACTGGAATATTTTTTTTTATGGTGATGCAGATCAAGTGAAAAGACAGAGAATAAATAAAAAGGAAAGATAATTATTTGATGGAGTTCTTTTCGGATGTGCCCCAGCAGGGAAGGGACTGGATGCTTAGTACCGCAGACTGCCAAAGCATTAAAAGAAGCTGTAAATTGTCACAAGAGAAAATTGAAGCCAAGAGATTGAAGAGATTCAGGCACAAGTCATGTTATTTCCATTTGACTACGCATTTCGCAGAGATTTTTTTTACATACTAAAGAAATCACTGCAGTGTGAAATGTAACAGTATTTCACAAAGATATCCAATTTCTTTCTTTATGTGGCGGCTGCCCAGGTCCACTGTCGAATAATTGGACTATTTGTAGAGAAGGATGAAAGATCAGAGCTTACTGCATGTAAAGAAGACCTTAAAAATGATTGCAAGATGTGCTCGTATTATTTCTCTATTATCTGAGTGTCAAGTGACTGTTTCAGTCAGACTATTCTGTAAATAAAGCTCCCACTAACTATAGCTATGGCCAATAAACATCCTCCTTAATTTATGTTAAATCTCCATAAACCCATATATATATAAAATAAAATATGCCTGAGTAAATTCTACTTTTTTGCAGTTTAACAACATTGTAATAATCTTTTCCCTGATACCAAGTTTAAGCTAGTGATCCTTAAAACTCTAAGATTTATTTTCCATTAAAGCTAGGCATACACAATAGAATCCACTTCTTTGATGAGGTTACCAGCCAAGAAAATCTTCGTACATTTTGGCCTTTAAGATTTGGGCCATGCACAGAGCCCTGCAGTAGGGTAGGATCACAAAACTTAATGTAAAACAAGCAGCACTTAACCATTTATGGGAGGACACAGAACTGACTGTAACATTCTGCCTGCCTGTGCTTTGTGCAAAAAGTTTGGGTCCTTCAAAAAAAACAAATCTATCAGCTCTTAGTTTCATTCTTAAATCTACTGTCCTCCAAGTTTAAAGCAGAATGCCCTATTCTCAAATCTCTCTGGTCACATATCTCATAATTATAGATGTGAAAATGCAACTATATCAGTTACTGAAGTTTATCAGAGTACAATCACATGGTTGGGGACACCTAGGAAATGGACATCATGTCTAGCCCCATGACAAATTTAAAAATTAAGTATTAAGCACTTTTAAAAAACATATTTCACTGTAGAAGTCTACTGGAAAAAGCAGTACTAACTGATGCATTTTGGAAAAAAACATGTTTTTCTGGGACAGTATCTCTTTAAGGGGTAAATTGTGGTCATCTTACAGTTGTCTGGTGGGTCCTTCTATAAGTTCCTTTTTGATAAGTATGTTCAAGATAATGAATGTGGTGTTACTAGAGAATACTTTGCATGAATTTTGCCAAGGACAACTCCCATTGCTTTCTATATTAACTCACAAGCTAAGAGATGCCGACATTTTACATTCAAGTTTTTCGATGTTTTTGATGTTTAATGAATACCAGACAGTTGAGTTTCTGAAAATTTAATTTGAATTTGTGAGTTTATTTTGCAATACAAATCTAATCATGGCAAAATTAGAATTCGAATGTTGATAAATCACCTCTAAATGTAGTATTTGGTTAAAACGGTCTTTGTGCTTCAGGGGGATAATTAATTATTTGTTTAAAGATTAAAATCTAGGGAGAGTTTTCACACAGAAAGAGGAGGTAGGAAGTTAATTAATAATAGTAATTAATAGTAGGGCATAGCAGAGATGAAATGTAAGATATAATAATTACTGATCAAATATAAAGTCATGCAAATGACTTTTTGAAGGATCCATTACTTAATTATTAATTAATCCATTGTAATCCATTAAAAAGACATGGATGGTAAAGCAGCAGAATCAATCATATAATTATAATTTTTGTTAACTATAATACTATAACTTATTCTAACTTCTTCAATAAACGAATGTGTATTATTTTTGTATAGCTTAAAAACAATTTCTAACATTTGCCACCCCTTAGTTTTCAAGGTTTGTATGGGAGCAACAAAGAAAGTCTCATTTACTATCTCTGCTTCTGGTGTACGAGTGAGCAGGGGTGGGATCTGCTAGCTCCTCCAGGGCCCAAGCCCAACTACCCACCTACCCCTTCATGGCCAACCACACACCGAGCTTGTGCCTCTGGACATTTGCAGGTATACTTCTGGTGTAGGCTGCAGTCGTGTAGTTATGTCACTAATCCCTGCCCATAATGCAGATCACTAAATAGATGCATATTCAAGCATATCATTTATAATTGTACTTGCCCTAGCCACTTGCATCTACCACCAATGCACCCACCCAGGCTGCTCTGATGAATTACACGCATTGAGGCAAATGAACCCTGGAGTTACCTCCAGCTTGTATGGGGCAGTAGTTCCAGGGTTCCACCAGCAGGTTGCAGCAATAGCCTTTACTCATTTGTGCCAAGTGAATTGAATGCTTTGCACTTATTAACATTGTGTGCAGTGGCACACCAGATCACTTTGATACCACTTGCACGTGAGTTGCAAAATACGCATGCTAAATAATGCATGGATTGGTGCATCACATGAATGTGGCAGGGGATACAACTTAGCATGAGTCCACTTTTATGCTATTTATGATGAAATTCTGCAGAAAACTCTGCATTTTGGCTAATAAATATATGGGCTAATGCAATAAAAGTCACATAGAGCAGAATAATTTGCACAATTAAGAATAAAAATTATCATTTCGCAATGTAATACTCTTCCTTAAACTGTTATTGCATTGCGAATCTTAATTGCGCATTGCAAATTTTAATTGCGCATTGCCCACCTTTAAGACGTGCTTGAAGGTGTCGTAATCTTTTGGAACAACTTTTTCAGTAAGAAGTTTTATTACATTCACTACGCCTAACCCGAAACGATAACATTTGCAAACCTTCTTCCCCTGAAGTGATTGCTAAACAGTTTCCGGATTCGCAAAAGCTATATTAAATTCGCATAAAAGGCAAATTTGTTTGCACACAGGCATAACTATTTGCATTGCGAATATTTTTTCCGTTACTGACTTTTATTACATTCTGCCAATAGTGGTTTGTGATCACAAATTGCACTCTGCATTATGCTCTGTGATTGTAAATGAGCCTAAGACTGAGGGCACACAGAGCGTTTGCTCCACTGCTCTAAGCCTGCAGGGTTTTCTTTGCAGGCTGAGATAAGCATATCCACTTCATTGCCCAGTTCCATTTTCTGCACTTAAGATACAGCTTCCACATACGTGCCAGAACCTAGAACAACTGTTGGCCCAAAAATGCTGCTTTCATGTTTTAGGATTATCTCCCATCCTGCTCTTCTTCTCTCAGTGGAGCTAAGTGATTATACCTGTGTTTATGTGTTTAGGAGTGTTATGGTAAAAGTTTTACTTCATCTTTGTGCATTTACATCATTAAAACCCTTTACAGTATTAAGACAAAAAGGACAACTAAGATAACCATGTAAGACCAAATATTGGCTGATTTGCAGACCAAATAACGGAGTAAGTTGGTAATTGTATGCATCCAGAGATGGCAGCATTCTAAGAACATGCCAGCAGGTGTTCTTTAACCTTTCACCATGCAAATGAACTAAAAAGAAAGCGTATAAGGATACTTTTTAACCTGCTTCACAGGCTCAAAGAGGTTTGACTTACATCAGATAGGATCTATAAATGTCCTGGCCCTATTAGGAACTGTGGACCATGGGAATTTAGGTTTTAGCAAGCTTTTTTTCTTTTGTTCCCTTGGCTCCATTCTTCTTTGACAGGTCCCTTTCTGCCCTTCCGTTGGTTCCATGTGGCTTTGCGTTCCACTATTAGTTCTGTATCTTCTGTGACCTCAGGAGGCCAAATGGCTTTAGACAGAAAAAAAGAAGCTGTTGGGAAGGACATAGCCAAGATTGATGAAACTTTACCTTGTTTAATGTCTTTGTTTCCTGCCTCACCCATTTGTGCTGTCATCACAAATACAATAATGCCTGATTTCCACAGCATTGCCTATTAAAGGTTAACCAATTAGACCAAAGCTTGAGGAAAAACAGGGCTCCGATCTTTTGGTAGCATTTTAGCAAACAGATATGATATAAACCGAAAATCTATATCTATATCTAACTATATTTAATACACATTGGTGTGCTAGAATGTTAAAACAACCGGCATGAAATAAATAAATAAATAAATAACGATTGAGTATATAAGCAAACACAAACAAAAAGATGACTTTAAAGAGACAACAATTACATGAATAGGTTAGTTTTAAAAATTGATCTGTTTCACAATATGGATTTTTTAGTACAGCATTATAGAAAAAACATGGATCACACAAAGTTACTATGTAAAACTTTTAAAATTTGATTTGCCCGGCTTTCTTATTCTGTCGGATATATGTTTATATGTATTCAATATTTAGTATAGATTGTATAATCAAGCAATCAAGGTTTCAAGCAAAATCACCACTTTGAGAGCGATCCCTACAAATATGAAGATTTTCCTGCAGAGGGAGCTATTGATTTCATAGAATTATAGAATTCAAACATGCTGCACAATAGATAACCACTACAACATCTTGGTTGTCAGGACTCTTGCATTGGCATCTTTTATTGATAAAACCTTTAATGTTATTACTTATTATGATTATGACTATATTGTTTTTTAAAAAAAATGCCAGGGTTTTTCGGCAGGCCCGTGCCACACAGAAGAAGCAGGATACAACAATGCAGTGAAACAAATTAAATATATAAGAGATTGTAAATTCTTGCAAGCAGGGCCCTCTGATCCTATTGATATTCAGTAATCCTTGTTTGTTATACTGTAAATGAAAATGATGAATTATTAATGAGCATGTTGTTACTTGCTGGTGCTATATAAATAAATGACAGTGATGATTTAACTGAAAATTCTTTGGAGCCGGCACTCAATAAAGGCAATCTTCCACCTGGCAGTTGAATCAAAGTGAAATAGTTTATTGTGTCCACTGCCTTACGCGTTTTGTGTTACAAACACTTAGTCATAGGCAGTGATTATATCCTAACTTATATACTAACTTAGTCCCTTTGTAAAATGTATAATGAAGCAATATAATTCTTAATGAATCAGATGAAAATTGAGCATAGGACTAGCCAGATATGGGATGACTTTGACGTAGTTGGCCAGCTTAAATATATTGCAATATATGGACAAAAATCCCTGTTTTGTTTAAAGGGTAAGGCATTTTTCAGTAGCAGTATGCACAAAATGTCTCTGTCTTAAATATATTGTTAATAGGTTGAGTGCAGAGGACTCTTGTATTTGTCTATATGTATTTTGTGGTCACAGCCTCATTGCATCCCACCTAATGGCTTTAAAAATTAGTGGTGAGCACAACTTTCCCTTGTTTGTTATAGTTATACAGGAGCAGTGACCAGCTCCATGTTGTAGCTCCCACCATTCCCAGCTATAGTCAGGTGATCCCACTGGTGTCTAATAAAAGGGCAGCCAAGTTTGGGAGTTTTACTTTGAAAGCAGCTAGTAAGTTGCAGGTAAAACTTAGTCCCTTTGTAAAATGTATAATAAAGCAATAGAATTCTTATGCAAAAAATGTGTCTGTCTTAAATATATTGAAAATGGGTTGAATGCAGAGGACCTCTTGTATTTGTATAAATATATATATATAATCAAACAGAATGGAATGCAGGGATTGACAGCACTCTGACGAAGGCTCCTGTGCAAGCCGAAATGTTGGATCACCAATAAATCT
Source organism: Xenopus laevis (assembly GCF_017654675.1). Classification (NCBI taxonomy): domain Eukaryota; kingdom Metazoa; phylum Chordata; class Amphibia; order Anura; family Pipidae; genus Xenopus; species Xenopus laevis. The sequence goes on from NC_054383.1 coordinate 87,419,395, forward strand.
CCACTTTCATTGGAACTATTGACTTGATGTATTTCCTCGGAGTGCTGTCAATCCCTGCATTTTGTGTGTATATATATATATATATATATATATATATATATATATATATATATATATATATATATATATATATATATATATATACTGTAGCTACTTATGTTCACTGTGCTGTTCTGCAAAACTATGTATATAGGAAATACAAAGTACAGTTTCATTAAAATAACAGTGACATAAAGACAAGAGGAAGGAGATCCCTGTCCTGTAGTCAAGAGAACTATATTATCAGGAAGGATTTATAATCAGAAAGGATTTCTCTCAGCTCCAAAAAATATAGGTTGTCTCTTGCAATATTGGGGAGTGTCCAATGTCCAATGTCCAACTGGAGACCTGAGGACCACAAGCAACACTCTGACTCTCTTACCCATGGGCGACAACTCCTGCTCCAGCAGACTTCTGCACTGAAATCCAAAAGAGCAAACTGATTTTTTATATTTAATTTTGAAATCTGACATGGGTTTAGCAATATTGTCAGTTTCCCAGGTGCCTCCAGTCATGTGACTCACTCTTTACTGCTGTACTGCAAGTTGGAGTGATATCAGCCTCTCCCATCCCCCCCCTGCAGCCCATAAGCAGAACAATGGGAAGGTAACCAGTTACCAGCTGGCAGCTCCCTAACACAAGATAACAGCTCTCTGATAGATATGAGAACAGCACTCAATAGTAAAAATGCATGTACCACTGCGACTAGTGATGGGCGAATTTGCACCGTTTCGCTTCGCCGAAAAATTCGCGAATTTCGCGCGAAATTCGCGAAACGGCGAAAAATTCGCGAAACGGCGCCGGCGTCTCGTTTTTGACGCCGGCGCCCGTTTTTGACGCCGGCGCCCGTTTTTTCGACGCCGGCGCCCGTTTTTGGCGCCGGCGTCCGTTTTTCGAAAAAAAAATTTTGACGCCGGCGAATTTTTTGACGCGAATTTTCGCGGACGATTTGCGAATTTATTCGCTGGCGGCGAAACGCGCAAATTCGCCGCGAATTCGCGCCTGGCGAATAAATTCGCCCATCACTAACTGCGACTCCTTCAGTTACTTTGAGAAATTGAGAAACAATAGCCTGTCAGAAAGCAGTTCTATAGTGCAGCACTGGCTCTTTCTGAAAGCACATGACCAGGCAAAATGACCTGAGATGGCTGCCTACTACAATATTACAACTTGAAAAAAAATACACTTATTGGATTAGGAATTAAATTTTACATGGTAGAGTGAATTATTTGCGATTTAAACAGTGTAATTTAAAAATAAAAAACGAAACCTAAAAAACCATGAAAGAATCACTTTAAGTGCTAAGCATTATAGAATCCATGATGTACAATAGTGCCAACACTGTAGATTCTGTTTCAGGACTTCCCTCTTTTCAAGGTGCCTATCCAAAAAAAATCCAGAGAAACTAAATGGAGTTTGGGTCATATCAAATGTTACTATTTTATCAAATAAATCTAAAAAAATGAATAAATGTTTAAAAAAAGATAAGTAAAGTCTCCACCGGTCCACCAGCCTTGCCCATCTGTCAGTTTGCCAACACGGTATGCAAAAATAACTTCATTTGTTTGCTGACCCCTAAGGCAGGATCAGACATAGTGCTCCAGTTAATGTCTTGGTAAATAGTAAATGTGTTACCTTGAAGGAATTCCAGGTCATACCACGAGGTAAGGGAAAATACAGTATGTATAAGCAGGTAACCGTACATAGTCTGCCAGCAATCAATGCAGAGAGATCAAGACTTGAAGAATTTCTCAGTGTGTTGTTTTTTTTTATTTGTGTTTGCCTCAAGCCAGTCCAGAACATGATGTAGATTTGTACTTTTAACAGCTTCACTTACTATATAACTATATTTAACTATGTTGTTGCTAAGTGATTCACCATTAAATCAACCTTATTTTTTTTTTTAAAAAAATGTGAGGACTTTATTCCATCTTGATTATTAACAGGCCATGCTATTATTCAACTTATCCCACTCACTGGGATTTGGGGGTTCTGTAAATTTAAAATATGGATGACTTGTAACCACCTTTCTTATTCATTAAAGCGATTCTGTCATGATTTTTATGGTGTAGTTCTTATTTCTAAATTACACTGCAAATAATTCACTTTACTATTTAAGATGTAATTCCTAACCCAACAAGTGTATTTTTTTAGTTGTAATATTGGTGTGTAGGCAGCCATCTCAGGTCATTTTGCCTGATCATGTGCTTTCAGAAAGAGCCAGCACTTCAGGATGGAACTGCTTTCGGGCAGGCTGTTGTTTCTCCTACTCAATGTAACTGAATGTGTCCAATAGGGACCTGGATTTTTCTACTAAGTGCTGTTCTTACAGTATATCTAACAGGCAGCTGTTATCTTGTGTTAGGGAACTGTTAACTGGTTACCTTCCCATTGTTCTGCTGATGGGCTGCAGGAAGGGAGAAGGGAGGGTTTTGATATCACTGCAACTTGCAATGCAGCAGTAAAGAGTGACGAAAGTTTCTCAGAGCACAAGTCACATGACTGGGCGCACCTGGGTAACTGACAATATGTTTAGCCCTATGTCAGATCTAAAAATTGAATATAAAAAAAAAATCTGTTTGCAGTTTTGAAATATGGATTTCAGTGCAGAAGTCCACTGGAGCAGCACTATTAACTGATGCATTTTGGAAAAAAACATGTTTTCCCATGACAGTATACCTTTAAAGGGTTCACCTTTGCGTTATGTAATGTTGTCTGAGACAATTTGAAATTGGTTTTCATTTTGCATTATTTGTGGTTTTTGAGTTATTCAGCTTTTTATTGAGCAGCTCTCCAGTTTGGAATTTGAGCAATTTGGTTGCTATGGTTCCAATTACCCTAGCAACCATACACTGATTTAATCAAGACTGATATTTAAATAGGAGAGATCCTGAATCGAAAGATGAAAGCTGGAAATTGTCAAAAGACAAAAAGGGGCAAATAATTAAGAAATTATAAAAACAAAGTTGAAAAAGTTGCTTAACCATTCTATACATACTAAGAGTTACCTTAAAGGCAAACCATCCCTTTAAGTGTATTTTCATAAAGATGTAACTAAAGATGTATTCTACACACATAACGAACATTAGACTGTGCAGATTATAGATTCACTCTGCTATACACTGCCCTGCAAAATATCCAGTTTACTTCTGGAGCCATATAAATTTCACACCCCGCTCTTTGCTGCACACTCATCCGCTGTACATGTGTTTAAAGATGCAGCACTACTCTGCATGTTACAGACGCCCACCCGTCCCTTCTATGGCAGGCACACACCTGCATGCATTGCAGTTATCCGTGGATCTATATCTGGCATTTTACTGCTTCATTTCTACAGCTAACTGAACTAATTAGCAGCATCATGTCATGGACTGAAAGTTTAAAAAGACTCTAATTTAATAGCAATTTTGCACAAATTCCTAAAGCCTCAAGAGATACTATTTGTGGCAAAACTGACACAAGGTCGCCTTAGGGCTGTTGTGTGCTTCTTATATGTCACATATGGTTATAATGACAATTATTAAGCATGTGCTGGGTCATGAATAGGTTAAAGGGTTAACTATATAGCCACAAGGCATTTATCCAATGAAAAAGAAAAAAAATCTGTTTTCTCCTAGGCTCCCACCCAGTGTACCACATCTGTTCACATACAGCTTTATACACAGTGTTGGAGAATTCAATTAATTAAAATAAATAGCCGGTAACTTAGTTAAGACACATGATGGGCACAAAGAGATTTTGTTCTTTTGGGCTGAGTCCCAATATATCTCTTGTGCTTTACCTGAGTTGGTTGTTCACGAGAATGTAAAATAAACCTATGTAAGCCAAAGTGTAGAGACTTCCTTCCTGACCTTTACTTACCCAGAAATAGACAAAAGATAAGGCACTGAGCCCACCCAGCTTGACCACTCTGCTTCCTGGCCCGAAAGCAACTATTTTGTATTCTAGTCTATCTTCCCTTGGCAGGAATGCTGGAGGCTCATTGTCATAATCAGAACTTGACACCTTGTCTATATGAAGTTGCTTGTGCATTTCATCAACATGAATGCCAGTTGTGAAATTCTAGACAATCTTGAATGGTATTGCTTTGTTTTGTAATGTTTATGTTTTTTTTTACATATCTTGGTGTGGGGCAGCCATAATGATCAGGGCCACTTTGTCCAACCAGAGGTCTGGGAGCTTGTTGGATGTCCATCACCCACACCCATCCTTTAAAAAAATAGCACAAGAATGGGGTAATGGAGAGTTATGACATATAAAGAACATATATAAATATAATGAAATTGGTGTGTAAGTCACATTGCCTGATAATTTGTCTCCCTAACCTCTTGGGTGATTCCTTAAACTACATGTGCAGTTTTAAAAACTACATTTGGAAAACATTCTGTATCCATTTTTCACATTCTATGTATTTTACATTTTAGAAGTACATAAATACATATGCAGAGTAACAGGTATTCCTGCACTTTTACAGTTTTTGTGTCAGACTTGTTAAGCAATGTATGGAAACGGTATGTTGCAAAAGTCAGATAAATGATGCACTTTTCTATATAGCATATATATTAATGCAGAACATTCACATAATGACTAGACCCACTCCCCCGATCAGCCACCCCTTGAAGAAAAGATTACCAGAGCAAGTTGTGATGCAGCGTGACGGCATGAGAGTGACGCATGGGGCAATTTGTATGTATTAACTTAATTTTGGGGTCTCTAAGCACCAAATACCTTGGTGATCCTGTGCACAATGGGCATCAAACTGTTCAGTGGACCCCTGGAATTCATATTTAGGATGTTTTTACCTTATGCTATTGTCACTGGGGCCTATCAGCTCCCAGAGGGGGAAGTCCGGACCTAGGAGGAAGCTTCTGGTAAAAGTCCAAGTTCACAGTACAGATCAAGAATAAGCGTAGTCAGGATATAGGCAATAGTTCAAAAGACTGGTGGCAATAATCAAAGTCCAAAGTCCAGACAAGGGTGACCTTTGGATGCCATTGTCCACGTGGCGGCCATGGGCGCCGCCATCTTCGACGCGTTGCCGAAGAAGAGCGGAGCGCCGTTGGCCGCTCCTGACAGCTATGTGGGAGATAACATGTTAGAAAGTAGAAACTTTGAGGTGATTTTCTGGTATTTCATCAAACCGTTAATTTTGGGAAAGCATTGTGACTCAGTAGTTTGGAGTAGAAAGACATGGTTACCCATTTTGGATTCGCCTCAATATATGGCATTCATATTTAGGATGTTTTTTCATACATTTTTATAAAAACGGCTACGTTCAGAATACGTTGATGTTTGGTAATTAGGAGTAGAAAGACACGATTACCCATTTTGGTACTTTTCAAAAATATATGGTTTTCTTGGGTAAACCTACTGTTCCTGGATTTGGGCTTTGGAATCTAAAATATGCCGTATTCTGGAGTAGTGCTTTGAAAATTTGGAAATTTATTATTGGGAGTTTTTGATCTATGGAAGTCAGAAATCTCCATAAAACTATACATATCTGATATTGGCATGTTCAAGAGACATGAGGCTTTCCAAATTAGTTTTTTAAACAGGAAGATAGGCCCAAGGTTTGATTGTGTCCACAGATCCCAGCCGGCTCCCACTTGTATCCCTTCAAGTCCAAAAATTCTGTTGCTAAAATAAAAGAGCCAGCGCCAGAGGCACGGGAGACAGACAAACAGGCAAATAGGGTAATATAGTTTTGCAATGTTGCCACCTCTTGTGTAGGGAACAGATCGTTTGTTACACCATATATGTGTGACCTTCCTTTACTGTCAAACTCCACCAAAAAAAGGGGAAACAAAACAACACACGGGAAAAATCCAAAAGGTTTAAAATTCTGGGGTATAGAACAGATAAAAAGAGGATGGAGAGGAGGTGATCTAGTGAGAAAGACGTTGCAGATAGAAAGTAGATGGATATATCAAATGGAAACATCAGTACCAAGTGGTCTGAATGTAGACATAAATTTGAGAGCGTTTTTGTAGGTAATGCAATGTCTAAATGTATAGTGCTAAATAATATCATTCACCCAGTTTCGAGGAGTGGGCACGAAAGTGTAAAGAGTTAATGAATGAAAAAATTCTAAAATAACACTGCTGTTTAATATCCCTCTTTATTTTATTTCAGGTGCATCCATCTAGAGAGAGATATATACAATTATATATTAATTTTTTTAAAAAAATTTTTGAGTTTTTTCGAGTATTTTTTTATTTGTAATTCATATTCACATTTTTTATTTACCTTCCCCCTTTTTTGATAGGAGTGGTTTTTGTTAAATATCATAAACAAATTGTATAATGATGTATTTTCGAAAAAGTTCTGTATTTGTTTTAATCCCCTCCAATTGGAAGCCCCGTCAAAATAGCTATAAAGAGATCGTTCTGTTTCCAACTACGCGTCCCTATGGCAACGAAAGTCCTAACGATCAGAAAGCGACGCGTTCCTATAGCAACGAACGAACGTGGGGGAAAGCGTCAAGAGACGCAAGGAGAGACGGAATAAAAGATCAACGCATGCGCAGCTGAAATTAAGCCTCTGAGGAAGTCGCAAGACGAAACGTGTAAGGCAGGTGACGTAACTGGTAGGCGCCGAGTATTGCACACAAGGAACGAACGCAAACAACCATCACACACAAGGAACGAACGCAAACATTCTTATATTCGTTTTCCCAAGCCTGATCATCTTGGGACTTGTTGCTGTGGACTGGTGCAATCAGAGGGGCCTCCAGTTGGACGGTGCATAGATATGCTCTATTTTAACCATTGCCATGTGAGTGCATTTTAAACTTTGTTTTATAAATATTATAAAGATTTTTACACTATTTGCTGCTACATGTTGATTTACAGTCTACACGAAGGGAAGCGCTTCAGAATTTACGTGCAAGTTGATATTACCTGTTTGTGAGTACCCATCTAAACAAGCTCTTGAGGAGAGTCTTTTTAACCCTTTTTTTGGTGGAGGTTGACAGTAAAGGAAGGTCACACATATATGGTGTAACAAACGATCTGTTCCCTACACAAGAGGTGGCAACATTGCAAAACTATATTACCCTATTTGCCTGTTTGTCTGTCTCCCGTGCCTCTGGCGCTGGCTCTTTTATTTTAGCAACAGAATTTCCAAATTAGTTGAATTATTGTGCATCAAATAAAATATTTTTTTTCTGGTAAAACTTGCTATACTGTATCATGAAAAATACATTTTTTGGATTTCCCTTTGGTAATTAGAACTCTATAAATCTTGCTCTAGAATTTTAAATACACAAAAAGTCCTAAACTAAAAATCCCCTCAGGAAATGCAGTGTAAATGAAATGGAAACTTCTTCTGGCACTTAAAGAGTTAGTATTAGAATTTCGATATTGCTGTTTTTCACCATAGTGGTTTTCATTTCTAAACTGACACTAAAGTTGCCATGTCTTTTTAAGATAAATTTTAATGTTCTGAAGAGCAGATCTATTTACTTTATTACACTTATTTTACTACCAGTATTTTTTTCTAATTGTATTTATTTATTCTGGTGTCAGGGTTAGCATACAAAGTTTTTGAGTGAAGCCTGAACGTGCATCATACAACGTGTTCGAAGGGCACATTGACATATATTAGAGGCACAGTCTTCCATAATGTCTTGGAACAGCACAATCATCAATTTATAAATTTCTATTCATTTCACAATATACTGAAATGAGGGATTAATATTGGCATACAATTGTATGGAGCACGGAAACATTATTTTTGTGTTTGTGTACATGCACACAGAGCGCTACCTAATTTTCACTTGTCCCCCCTCATTGTTTTTATATAGTTTATTACTAATCCACAAATGCCTAAACTAAGGCCTACATAAAAGAGTGATGATAATATATATCTATAAAATAATATTTATAAATAGGGATGTAGCGAACGTCGGAAAAAAAGTTCGCGAACATATTCGCGAACTTGCGCAAAAACGCGAGCGGTTCGCGAACGGTTCGCGAACCCCATAGACTTCAATGGGAAGGCGAACTTTAACATCTAGAAAAGACATTTCTGGCCAGAAAAATGATTTTAAAGTTGTTTAAAGGGTGCAACGACCTGGACAGTGGCATGCCAGAGGGGGATCAAGGGCAAAAATGTATCTGAAAAATCTGCCTGTGTGTGCTTGGAAGAGATAGTGTAGGGGGAGAGCTGTTAGTGATTTCAGGGACAGATGATAGTAAGTTTGCTGGCTAGTAATCTGCTTGATACTGCTCTGTATTGGAGGGACAGAAGTCTGCAGGGATTTGAGGGACATTTTAGCTTAGGTAGCTTTGCTGGCTAGTAATCTACTGTTCTCTTTAAACAACTGCCATACGTTGACCTTGTAGGCATTGTTTGCCCAGTTTTTTTGGACGCAGCCACTGAAGCACAGTTGCCAGAAAAAATATGCCATATAAATGCTGAAAATAGTCATTTTTCGCCATTACGTAAAATATATTATGGCTGCTTGAAAAAAGTGACTCCGGTGTTTTTTCTGGAGACGGTAATATTATGGATATTTAGACAGAATGGGAACAAGGTCACACAGCTCGATGGCGGGTTGAAGAAAACAGTGTGCAAATAATGCCTACAAGGCCAACGTATACACTACTACAGCGGTGGATACGGATTACGTAAAATATATGAATGCTGCTTGAAAAAAGTGACTCCGGTGTTTTTTCTGGAGACGGTAATATTATGGATATTTAGACAGAATGGGAACAAGGTCACACAGCTCGATGGCGGGTTGAAGAAAACAGTGTGCAAATAATGCCTACAAGGCCAACGTATACACTACTACAGCGGTGGATACGGATTACGTAAAATATATGAATGCTGCTTGAAAAAAGTGACTCCGGTGTTTTTTCTGGAGACGGTAATATTATGGATATTTAGACAGAATGGGAACAAGGTCACACAGCTCGATGGCGGGTTGAAGAAAACAGTGTGCAAATAATGCCTACAAGGCCAACGTATACACTACTACAGCGGTGGATACGGATTACGTAAAATATATTATGGCTGCTTGAAAAAAGTGACTCCGGTGTTTTTTCTGGAGACGGTAATATTATGGATATTTAGACAGAATGTGAACAAGGTCACACAGCTCGATGGCGGGTTGAAGAAAACAGTGTGCAAATAATGCCTACAGGGCAAATAATGCCTAAAAGGTCAACTTATACACTACTACAGCGGTAGTAAAATAAAAAAAAGTAAAATAAAAAAAAATGAATATTAAAAAAAAAAATTAAAGTTGGTGCTGCTGAACTACTAGGAGCAGCAGATTAGCACACCAGTCCCACTCCCCAACACTGCTAGACTAATAGCACTGGGCTCTTATAGTAGTAGTAGTAGTAGTAGTAGTAAAACAACAAAAAAATAAATAAAAGCAGTCCTTACAAGGACTACTGTTATTGCAGCAGTCAGCAGATGAGATCAGAAGCAGGACAGCTGCCCACTGCAGCTACATACAGAGCACTGCAGTAGAAGGTAGATTACTAGCCAGCAAAGCTACCTAAGCTTAAATGTCCCTCAAACCCCTGCAGACTTCTGTCCCTCCAATAACAGAGCAGTATCAAAACGATTACTAGCCAGCAAACTTTCAACTGTCCCTGAAATCACTAACAGGCAGCAGCTCTCTCCCTACACTATCTCTTCAGCACACACAGGCAGAGTGAAAAAACGCTGCAGGGCTTCGGTTTTTATAGGGAAGGGGAGTGGTCCAGGGGAGAGCTTCCTGATTGGCTGCCATGTACCTGCTGGTCTGGGGTGAGAGGGCAAAAAAAAGCGCCAACAATGGCGAACCCAAAATGGCGAACGTCGCGCGACGTTCGCGAACTTCCGGCGAGCGCGAACACCCGATGTTCGCGCGAACAAGTTCGCCGGCGAACAGTTCGCGACATCTCTATTTATAAATATATTTATTTTAACAGCATTTCCTAAGCTAGATACAACAATTACACCTAAGTTGTCCTGTTACAATTGTCATTTTTCTTAAAGAAGTCTGTATTTGATTCCTTCTTAACACAACTTAGTGGCTCTCCCAGTTCTTTTTATGGCTGTCACTGCTATATTTTGGAAAAAAATAATGTTGGGGAGTCACTAATGTCTTTACAGTCCTCTCCCATCCCTGTTTGATAAATGACTGCCTGGCTGTGCGACTACTGAATAACAGAGCAGCTGCTCTGTCATTGCCCTCCCTGTGATTACTTCTTGCCAATGTTGGGGAGCGCTGGGGAATTTTGATGTTTGCATTTTTTTGCATTTAAATTGAATATATGCAGTATTGAGTCTTAACGCTTTTGTTCTCTGAGTCAAACAGGAGGCATGACAGAGATATTATACATGCATTTACATCTTATGCTGCTATTGCTCTCCTGCTACTTGATAGAATAATTACCACAGACACACTAACAATCTCTGTTGTTTCCAGCAGCACCTCCAACACCTACAACCCTCTTCCTGGTGATCACACAGTTAATTATATACTAACTTTATCACTAACCAGCCCTCATTTGTTGTAGAAACGGGTCAAAGACATATCTGCCCAGCCTATGGCTATAGCGCTACCACTATATTCAGCCAATACATTAGCAGCCCATTATTTATGAAATCAGATATTAGGAACCATATCAAACCTGTATTTATTGGTGACATCAAGCACATTCATCAAATTAAAGCAAACTGTCAATAATGAAACTGGTATGGGAAATGTTTCCATAAGTATTTGGGTTTGAGGTTTACCCTAATTGCCACTGTATTATGAAAGGAGAAAGTGCAGGAAATTAAGCGGTTTGAATAATGCAATTTGAAAAGCCACAAATTCAAGGAAAATCTTCATTTTTTTGTGCACAATTTCTTTTTTTTTTTTTTATCACCAATGCAGGATTATCCAGTGCCACTCCAACACTGAGTGCAGCAGAACTGTTGAAGCTGAGTCTTAGTTTCATTGGGGAAGGCTAACTTTTGCAGTGGATATTGTTTTGTTTAGGTACTTACCATTCCTGTGTCATCTCTAAAGATGGGCATACATGGTAAGAAATGATTATTTGGCAAAAGTACCTAAACTAGTGGATCATTACTTGATTTAGCCAACAACAGGACCTCCCAGGGGTACCATAAATGAGCTGATCAGCTTCAACACACAAGACAAAGTCTGTGTTTTCCCATGAGCTCAGAATTGTCTCTGCTTCCTTTCATTTACTTTACTTGCATCCACCTGTTAATGTAGATTTAAACGCATCAATTCCTATACACAACGAAATACATTAGGTAGAAGGAAGATAAACTCCAGCAGTGATTCAAACTGCAAAACTGGGGTTGTGGGCAGCACAACATGTTTGGGTCTAGGCCCAAAAGCAGCTCCATTGTGTAATTGTAGCTGTATGGGCTGTTGCGCCCACTGCCATTCCATCCAAAGCATCAAAATGAACTGAGTTTGTGCTTGTGCATGTTTGCAAATTAGATAGATAATACTTTTAAAGTGGAGCTTCTTGCACGTAACTACTGTGGGAAACTTTAAATTATGATCCGTAAATCCCCGGTTCCCCAGCATCAGTAGGCATCAACAGGCAGACTTGCAGGTGCATAATTCAGAGGAAGAGACATGAAGTGCCCAATGGCATTTAGAGCAAATATATGGAAGTGTGATGAACATGTTTGGATGCAAGTACCTTAACAAATGGCAACAACATGTGCAACATTAATGACCATTTTAGAGTGACCACACACACGGCTGCATTTGTAAATGACCATTTATGTGTTCTGTGCACACACTATACAGTGCTTTGCTAGCAGCTAAACTCTCCTTTAAATGCACTTACAATTGAGATTGAAAATCTGAAGAATTCAGACCGGGGAAACAATATGCTTTCAATGTGAAAACACACATCTACTCCAACACCAGCACCTTGTGGGCACTACGGGCACCGTCAAAAATTACTATAATTTATTTATAGAGTGCAGACATATTCCACAGTTCATTCACAGTGATTACACATCAGCCCTCCCCAGTGTAACTTACTATTTAAGGTCCATATCACATTCATACATATTAGGTCAATTGTATCAGGAGACAATTAACCTGCCTGTATGTTTTTAGTTTGTCTGAAGAAACCCACATGAGCCTGGGGAGAACATACAAACTCCTTGTAGTTCGAAGGCTGATCAAACCCAGGACCCCACAGCTGCATTGGAAGGTATGGTGCAAAGTGCAAAAAAAAACAGGCACTATCTAGGGATCACCAGTAGATAAAGGCTGAAATGGGGTCCTGTACTTATAGTCTGTCTTATGGCAAACTGTCATAGGGCTGGCCTGTGCTGGCCAAAGATGTCTTCTGCACCTCATACCAGATTTCTTTTATATGATTTTGTATTGCAGATATTATGCAGTAAATATTATTGGCCAGGACTAGTACATAGGCTCTCATATAGTGTCACATCAGTGTCTATTTTAATGCAAACATGCCAATAATTACTGTGCTGTTGTTGCTTGTACCATTGAGAATGATTAGGAATCAATCAAACAGCTGTGAGAAGACTCGTGTTTTATATTGGACTTTTTATTCCCAGCCTCTGTATATGCTGTACTTTTACAATGTTTGATGGCTACTGATATGCATGACCTTCGATCGTCACTACTGAGCAGCAATAATGAAAACTTCTGGAATAACCACAAGTCTCTCCCGAATGATTGCAAACAGACTCAGCATGAATAACCCACAGCTTACAATTGAATTCCCAAACCAATCATCACTTAGTAAAAGGTTTGTAACCCCTTTTGAATGTGTATGTTCTTTCTCTGCAAGCTGTATTCCTTTTAATCGGTGAGGCCATCACCTAGAATACCATGTGTAGTACAAGCCACCAAACTGTGCAAAATGCTTTACTTTTAATGTTGGACTTTTGGGTCCCATGGCCGTTGCACTCAGCATTTATAAATACAGATGGCAGCAACCCCAGGATTTGCACTGATTTGCCCTTTGCATCCTGCATGATGAATGAGCCCTCAGATGTGCCTGTGTACACCTATTCAAGCATAAGATGCAGAACAATGCTAAACTAGAATTTTTTGCCACTCACTAGTCGCCAGCATACTGGGCAAACTGTCTAGAATGGTGCAAATTAAAAGAACAGAAGAAGATCAGATGAGTGCTCTTATTTCTACATTCGTATATGACACCCACAGTTCAGAGAACCGATAGAAACATTATGGGGCAAATTCACTAAGCGCCGAAGCGCCTAGCGCTAGCGTCAATTCGCTCGCGTTGGTCATTTTCGTTATTTCGCAAATTCACTAACGAACACTGGCGTACATTCGCTAGTGTTACTTCGCACCCTTACGCCTGGCGAATTTGCGCAACGGATGTAACTATGCAAATTCACTACCGCGCGCATTGTACTGAACGCTACCTTTTACGCTAGACTTCCTTCGCCACCTCAGACCAGGCGAAGCGCAATAGAGTAGATAGGGATTGATTCAAAAAAAGTTCAAATTTTTTCTAAGTCCCAAAAAACACTGGTGTTTTTTCTATATTATGGGTGAAAGGCTGAAAAAGATCGAAACATTTTTTGGGGGTACCCCTCCTTCCCCCCTACATTTCCTAACTCATGGCAACTTAACTATACAGTGGGCACATGTGTAGGGCAAAATAAAAATTTTATTTGATGTTTTGAAGGTTTCCCAGGCATTTGTAGTGCTGTTACATATTCCTCCATTGAAATTTGAATTTGGAGCAATATGCAAATTATTCACTCGCTTCACTTAGCGAATCAACGCTAGCGCAACTTCGCAACCTTACGCTACCCCTGAGCGCAACTTTGGATTTTAGTGAATTTGCGGAGCACTAGCGAAACTACGGCCGCCGAAGTGTGGCAAAGTTACGCCTGCCGCAACTACGAATCTTAGTGAATTTGCCCCTATGCCTTTAGGTCTATTAATCTTACATCATTTGAATGTCAGGATCACTTTCTTTTTAAAGACTTTTTGCTTTCGCTATTTTTTTTTGAGGAATGCAGGTGCAATGTACAGAGCATGGTCACAAGGCAAAGCAGATTAATAGTAGGCTGTTTCAGCAACTACACGGGAAGATTTTCTTCACAGAGGAGTACAAACTGTTTTTGGTTTGCTAGATCTTTATAACAATTGTCTCTTACTCACTAGCATTAATAACATCCCCACACCCAGTGCTCTTCTTTTTATGGCCTGGAGTACTACCATAGAAGTACAATTTTCCTGTTCTTAGATCTTCTCTTTGACACTGGACCAAGGCTTTTTTGTAATTTGGATCTCCATACTTTATGTCTACATTTAAACATTAAATAACCTCAATGGGATTGTTTTGCCACTAGATATGATCAATGACAAGGTTCTGTAATATTATTATAGAGAAAAAATGTCATTAAAAACATTTGAATTATTTGCTAAGAATTCGGGATTGCCTCCTGTAGTTTCTGGATTAAGGGTTTCCAGATAAGGAATTAAATACCTGTACTTGTTGCTGTACGGCATAGAATAGGGGCTCCCAAATACTATACTTGTATAGGGTCCAAGTAAAAAGAGCGGGTTTCTTATGGCAACCCTGAAGATTGTGTTTAGTATCTATTATGGGATATCACTAACACCAAAAATTAAAACAGTTGGCATTCCTACCTTGGAAATACTGTTTCAATGCCCCCCTTCCAATGTGCAATCCACATTTCTATTCTATATATACTTAAGAGTTAGGGGCAGATTTACTAAAGTGGCTAACGCTAGCGACTTTTCGCCAGCGTTGCCCCTGCAAGGACATCGCTGGTTTACTAATAGACGAAGGCGTCAATTCGCTTGCAAAAGAGACTGGCGCTAGTGGTCATTCACACTATCGCCAGGCGACTTTTTGCTCTGGCAAACAGACGCTACTCCGCAAATTCACTAAATGCGGATATATTTTACATTACCTCTTTCGCCAGTAGCTGTCGCCACCTCAGACCAGGTGAAGTGCAATGGAGTACATAGACCTTCCTAAATCTTCGGTCACTTACATTATAGTCTGTGAGCCAAAAATGCATCAACGTCCAAAAAACGCTGGCGACTTTTCCTTTTTTCAGCCTGATTGCCTGCAAAACACCTATCAAACTTTTTTTTGATAACCGGTTTTCCCTAACATATGGAGCATTAATTTTACATTGGGCACATGTGTAGGGTATTCGAATAAATCTATTGTCTTTATTAAGGTTCCCTGGACATGTGTTTTTAAAAGTGTAATTTGTAAGTATTTGCACCAACATTTAACATAAAGATGTCCGTACAACTTAAAATTTCCCGCCCTATGCAAATTGACCTGAGTGCAAGATCCCTAGCGAAGTTTTGCTAGGCAGAAATAAACGCTAGCGAAAACTCACCAGCGCTTGGCACTCACGCCGAAACTCTGTATTTCAGTGAATTAGCATAGTCTGAGCGCATTTGCGCCTCGCGAAGTGTATCGATGGATGCAAAGTGGTCGCTGACAACAATTCGTCCATTAGTAAATCTGTCCCTAAATCTGAAAGATGAATTACATTCCTTTACTGGGCAGATTCTCTTATAATTTCTCGGTAGAAAGCTGCCATTTTCACTTTCTCTCCATCTCTTTTTTTATCCCTAGGGAGAGAGAGGTTTATTACCTATTTTATGCATGCCCCATTCTATACATGCTACAGAGAACTATAAAAATGGCCGGAATAGTATATTTGAAACTGTATTTAGGCTGTAAATAATGTTGTGATGGCTATGCATGCTGAATGCCCTTCTGTATACATCCTATAGGAATTCTGATTCCCAGTGACGAAACTAGAGGGGGGCGGGCCCTGGCGCGGGACACGCAGCCGGGCCCCGCCCCCTCCGTACTCCCGGAACCGCCGGGAATCAGCCCGGAATTCGTGGCGCATGAGCTACCGGGGGGCCCTGAGGGGTTGCGGGCCCTGGCCCAATCGCACCCCCTGCTCCCCCGGTAGTTACGCCACTGCTGATTCCTCTTTTGACCCATTTCTCTGAGTGGGGTACAACATACAGAGCTCTAACAGCAGGCTGCATATACAACGTATTCATAGAAAGGGAAACACTAATATTAATGAAAGATTTGGAAATATTTGTGTGATAACAGAAATCATTTCTATAATGCATTTTTTTTTTAAAATTATTAAGAAATTAAAGAACTACTGTTTTGTAGAAAAAAACACAAGAATCAAAAATCTATGTTGATATCGAAAATAAAACCTATAAATAAAGGCACATTTGCCTATATAAAAGACATGCTGAGTTTGACCTTTGTCACAGAGGAAATCCTGCCCTTTAACCTCGAGGTGTAACCTGAAGGAGAGGGGGATGGAGTGCATTAGCCAAGAAAGGACTGTGGGACTACAATGATGCCCTGTACTTCATTCCGCCCGTAAATGGAAAGTCAGGAGTTACTGTTCCTGCTGAGCTGCTTTGTATGGGCTGAAAGCAGTGATATGCAGCCATCAGTTGGAAGGAACAACAAAGCTTGTAGGAAAATAGATTTACTGCACGCTCAGAGCTGTTATAAGTATTCATGATGCATTGCAACGAGCTGCTTGTGCTGCAAATAGATGCAAGAAGCACAGTCATTACTATGGAGTCTTGCGGGCATAGACTGCAAAAGAGAATTTAGACAACATACAAATATTGAGACAAAAAAAAATCAGCAAACAAATTATAGGATCTTCTTTATAGAAGTAAAATCAGTGAAGTGTGAAGGAATCTATGCCAGTAAAGGGACAGATCTGCAAATGACAATAGCAACATGTCCATTTTACACTTATTCTAGGAAAGACACAGAACCCCATTTTTTGTGTATTAAAGGAGAAATGTAGAATCACTAGGTGTGCCAAGTTGTTAGGACGTAGAAACAAAGTGGCAACATTGGAGCTGCCTTTAGGGGGCAGCAAGAATTATTGCACATCCCAGGGACCCTGAAAGACAATAACACCTACAGTATGTGCGTTTATTCTGGTGATGGCTGTAAGATGTTGTTATACACAGGGCTGTCCATTTGCAGAATCCAACTGTTGGTAAACTACAAGTCCCAGCATCCACTAACAGCTGTTGCACAGAAGACCAGATTTCCAGTCAACAGGATATTGGACATTAAATTTGAAGCTAGTCCAGTTCACATTTTGGTCCAATAATACAGGACCTAGAACAACCCTACTGTAAACAAGCTCTAATACAAAGTATAATTATTGTGAAATGATCTGAGTAAAGGAAATTGTTTGTTTTTGGCCACAATATCAGTGCACTGTACATGCTCAAATACTCCACGTGTAGCAGTGTTGTAATGTAACTGGACATCTCGACGAAGCTGTTTATACATTCACCCCACTGCATATTCTCATTGTAATTTGATGAGTTCATTTTTTAAGAGACTGGCATAAATAAAAGTTGATGATATGGATTATATTATCAGACTCTTTAGTGCATTTAAGCATTCATCTGTAGCCAGAAGTATGGTCAGCAACAAAATTAACAGTGCTGCAATGATCACCTCACTAATTACAAACTGTTTCTTAATGTGAGGGTTTTTTTTTTTTTTTTACAGCACTTGACTAGGATTGGCTAAGTTTCCAAACCTTTTTGGATCAGAGCCTTAAAGGGCCCTGGTCACTGTTTTTTGTTTTACCCTGCCAGAGGTGCGGGCTAATAGAGCCTGCACTCCAGTTGGAGGACACAAGAGACTTTTTAAAAAAAAAAAAAAAAAATAGCCCCCATCAGTGATAGGTCACCCGCACCAGGAGGGAGTTCTCGGTGTGGGCTACCATCTTGCATATCGCGCATGCATATAATAAGCTAGTCTCACAAGCTAACATCATGAGCATGCACATAATGAATTGCAGCACTCACACACGGCCACACACACCAGGAACGACCTCCTGGTACATACTGCCTACAGCTATTGGGGGCAATTATTTTTAAAGAAAGATTACATAGTTCATGGACACTAGGGGGGTTATTTATCAATGTCCGAATTTATCTCAATATTTTCTGAAAAAAACTCCGACCAAATCCGCATGGGTTTTTTGGGCTTATTTATTAATACACTTTTCCGAAAAAATGTAAAAAATCAGATTTTTTTTCGAACTTTTCATCAGATTTTCACAATTTTTTTTGATTTTTCACCCGAAAACCAAGAATTTTGCCCGAAAACTACCAAAACTTTGGGGTATTGCAATAAACCGGGCACGCATCAAAAAATCATCGGGACTTCTTCCATTGACTTATGTGCAACCTTGACAGGTCTGAGATGCCAGATTTTCAGATTGGGACTTTTACCATCCTTGGGGTTTAATAAATTCAAAACAATTTGTGATTTTTTTTAAAAGTCAGACTTTATTAAAAAAAATCACGAATTTTTCAGGATTTTTGCATTCAGAGTTTAGTAAATAACCCCCTAGGTGCTTCATGGATAAGCCATGTTTAAAAATCGAATCGGCCAATGCACCATATCTGCCAGTGTATGGTGCATCAACAAACTAAGAAGGGAGGAGGACTCTCAGGTAGAAAAGTAGCTATTATTATTTACATGTATTTATAGAGTTCCAACATATTGGCAGCGTTCTGTGTTTAAAGGTCCATTATTCTCCAAGTGGGGCAATTATTCAGATACCTGAGTATTGGTCCATGTATAACAACCTTATAGAAGTAGCTCACAGACATAGGAACTGTTTAAATAGTAATTGTTATGGAATAATTTACTGTACAGCAATATACTGGTGCTTTATAAATATGTGTTAATAATAATCAATCAATCCATAATGCTAATTAATATTGATGTATGTGTATTTTATATAACACTACTATATATGCAATGGAAAGCAAATACTTCACTATTCAGATTCTATTTTCATTATATGTTAATCAAGCTTGGAGACCTGCCAATATTTAAGGTCAATGTCTCAGTGTTGGAAGACACTTGGCCAGTAAAATGACAGAGCTGGTTTTAATGGCTATGGATGAGAAATATGTTTATCATTGGCATAGCTAAAACATGGCTGAACGGCTACTTTTTCTGATGTTCTTAAATACCCTTTCATCTACAATGAATTAGAGGAAAGATATTGTAATTCCAATATTTAAAAAGGTTTTACAGTGTCAGTCTGGCTATTGCAGGCCAGTAAGTCTGAAATATTTTAAAGCTCTTCTACTGTATTCTCAGGGATCACGTTCAAGATTATGTTCTGGACAATTACATTATTATGATAGAGCTTTATGATAGATCATGTCACATAAATGTAATAGATTTTTATAATGAGATGTGGGAGCGTGGGGATGCAGCAGATGTGATCTACATGGGGTATGACACACCTCCACATAAACATTTATTTTTTAATTAACATCTGCTGGTACTTGGAGAGAAAGTGGACTTAAGGGTGGTGTACAGGTGCTTGTGTATGGGATATTTTTGACATGGAGAACAGTTCCTAGTGGTGTTCCACAGGGTTCTGTATTGGACCCACTTTTACTTAATTTGCAAATTAATAACATTTGTGTTTACAGATGACACAAAACAATGTAGGCTAATTACTTCCTTCCAGAATGCAGCATGTAAGAATATGGTATACACAAATACACAAACTACTCAAGTCCTTAAAGGGGTGGTTTGCCTTTATATTAACTTTTATTATGTTATAGAATAGTCAATTCTAAGCAACTTTTCAATTGGTTTTCATTACTTATTATTAATAGTTTTATAGTTATTTGACTTTTTCTTCTGACTCTTTGCAGCTTTCAAATGGGCGTCGCTGTCCCCATCTAAATAACAAATGCTCTGTAATGCTACAAATGTACTGTTATTGCTACTTTTTACTGCACATCTTTATATTCAGGCACTCTCCTATTCATATTTCATGCTATTGTTAAAATCATTGCATGGTTGCTAGGGTAAGTTGGACCCTGGCAACCAGACTGCTAAAATTGCAAACTGCAGAGCTGCTGAATAAAAAGCTAAATAACGCAAAAACCATAAATAATACAAAAATAAACCCAATTGCAAATTATCTCAGAATATCACTCTCTACACCATGCTAAAAGTTTATTCAAAGGTGAACAACCCCTTTAAAGGGGTATAGACTCAGTGGGAGGTGTGGGCATTCTACCTCTTTACACTGGTAAGGCCCCATCTGGAACACACAATGCAGTTTTGATATCAAACCCTTCATAAAGATATTAATGGAATAGAGAGGATCTAAAGAAGAGCTACCAAATTGATAAAGGGATCAGATTAGAAGAGAGGAGGTTCCTTCATAATACAGGTATAGGATCCCTTATCCAGAAACCCGATATCCAGAAAACTCCAAATTACGGAATAGCTGTCTCCCATAGACTCCATTTTATCCAAATAATACAAATTTTTAAAAATGATTTCCTTTTTCTCTGTAATAATAAAACAGTAGCTTGAACTTGATCCCAACTAAGATATAATTAATCCGTATTGGAAGCAAAACCAGCCTATTGGGTTTATTTAATGTTTAAATTAATTTCTAGTAGACTTAAGGCATGAAGACCCAAATTACAGAAAGATCCGTTATCCAGAAAACCCCAGGTCCCGAGCATTCTGGATAACTCCCATACCTGTATTTGAAAAGGATTTTTATACAATGAAAGTATGAAGTTGTAGAATTCTCTCCCTGAGGCTGTTGTTTCTGGCAGATACATTAGAGAGGTTTAAAGGGTTGGATGTCTTTTTAGAAAGTGGGGAATGCAAAATTTGGGAAACTAACTTTTGAGAGTTCAAAGAGTTCTTCAGATAATGATCAGTAATTTGCAGTAGAATCGTAACATACGAACAGTATTTTCAATTCTTATTTTCTTACTTGTAAATGAAACTCAGTATCTTAATATCAAGATATAAATAACACACACACAAAATTTTAATTAAAATATCCTTAATTAAAATATTTCTTAAGAAAAACAAAAATGTAAAAAGTAAGTTTACTTACGGAGGACCTCCCTTAAAGTGGACCTGTCGCCCTGCCACAAAAATCTGTATAATAAAAGCCCTTATCAAATTAAACATGAAATTCAATTTCTATTTTTCATTAAAGCATTCATAGCTGTTGTTTAAAAATCTCAGCTGTCAATCAAATATTGTCTGCCCCTCCTCCATGCCTTAGGCATAGAGGCGGGGCAGACAGTTACTTTCACTTTCCGTTCAGCACTTCCTATGTGTCACTGCTTTCCCCACATTCCCCCAGTTCTCTTCACCATTTCATTGTGTAGCCAGGGCATGGGGATGGACATCAGGTCCCCCATTCTGGTGCACAAACAAGATTGTGAAATTATGCAAGGCTTGCCTTAATAACAGTGTCCACAAAATGGCTCTTGCCTGCTTGCTAAAATTATGAATTCCCAGACTGAAAGAAACGAGATTCAAATAATTTATATAGTGTAATTAAAGTTCAATTTGCTTGACTAATGTGATAAACTGGGATTTTTTTAGGGTGACAGGTCCCCTTTAACCCCTTCTCATCAGGGTTCATTTACAATGGGTACAGCAAAAAATATGTGCCTAATTTATAAATACCCCCAATGCAAGTGCTACAGCACAGAGGGGTACATACTGTAATAGTGCCTTTCTGTGCTCTAGCACTTGCAATAAGGGCATTTAAAAAATAAGGCTTTTATTTTTTGCTATTATTGTCACAATTTTATTTCCTTTATACTGCATGGATGTGAAAATATATTAATGTTATACTGTATATACAAATTGGATTTTAAAGGGGTATTTAAAAAAAAAAAAAGTCCCAGAAAACATTTGATTGTTGGAGCTTCCTATGCGCTATTACAGTTTAAGACCAGCAGAACTCTATGTAAAATATTAACACCCATGTGCTATAAAAGGCACTAAGTTTGCCCAGGTGCACTAATCCGTAGCAACTACAAAGATGTTTGCTTTTTATGCAGGTCTAGACTATACTTTTTAAATGAGTTTCTAGACTAATAGCAAACTATTTATTACATGTCCCATACGTGTGGTTTAGCGCCACCTATGTTTCACCCCAGCAATGGACAATAGTAGGGACATTTCTCCAGTAACATACTTCACATATTTGAAGATAAAGCCTTTAACAGGGATTGTGCCTTGGAAATAGAGACCTATGGAAGCTATAGTTCAGGGATAACTAGTAGTGATGTGAAGCTACTGTGACAACAAACTGCCGTGTCCCCCACTGAAGGTCCAATAATTACCAAATACTTATTGTCATTACAAGTTAAAATAAATATTTTTTGTAAGAATCATTTATAGGCACCTGATACAATCCAGACTGTGGAAATGTAGCTCTCACCTTAGACCATATTTAGCAATTATTTTAATGGTAATCTCAAATATTTTTGGCACATTTAACAACTATACAGTGAAACTAAAGGAAACTTACTGCATGAATGTTACTTACTGTTGTATGTAGACTGTCGGAAATATAAATGCAACCCTCAATGGACTGCAAATACGCTGTACTTAGGGCAGATCTAGGGAGTTTAATAACCTACCTATGGTCCTTGTCATTTGTACTGTCCTTTCTTTTAAGCCATTTTCTTGGTTTGCTCCCCCTGCCATGCAGTGTCATTTAGAACCACAAGCAGTGTGTAGTTTGTTTTGTTTATTCACAGACTACTTTACATAACTTTGGCAGTGAATTAGTAACTCATTAGCAGTGTGTTAACTCATTAACAGCACTTATTGACAGCTTTGCCACTAGGAGGGTTCTTCGTGGTATGAAAGGTTTAGGAACCTTTTCACTATAAAAATGTGAATCTGTACACAAACTAACAATTATGCCACATAGTCATCAATAAACAACAAGGTAAGAGATCAGACTTTCAATTACTAGTCTGTATGTAACACTACTAGGCAGCTTTATATACATACAGCAGTCTTTCGTTTGTATTAAACACTGCTTCTTGCACTCTTTAGATAAAAGCAGGACAGCTGGTGAAATTAAAGCCATGGGAATGAAGTGACGTAAACAACATGAATATGAACGTTTTACCTTCTTACAGTTATGGACCTTTCCCCATATGTGAAAAATGCATGTGCCTTTTTAAACCTTACTGATTCAAGTGTAATTTCTATTTAATTGTTGGTTACTTTGAGCCACCAGGTGATTTGCAGTCCAAGCTGTTATCCATAATCAACACTTGTCAATTCAACCTTTACTAAACAAACTGCTTTCCTGTGATACAGCCAGCAGCAAGTAATCTTAGTGTTTCAATCGGTTTCACTATGAGTGAAATTGCCTTCCCACGTGTGCAACTTAATAAATAGAGACTACTCTTTAAGGCAGGGTCCTCAAGTGCATCCAACAAGCAAGGTTTTCATTGTTTCTCTTATTCATGTTTAATTAATCTATAAGTCTGGAACAAATTGCCAGTGGAAAAACGTTTCTTTATCCAGGATATGAGGCTTGTTAGGTACTCTCAAGAAGTGACCTTGGGGAGCACTCTTTCAGGGAGTGAGAGCTGCTTGTTAGAATGTGAGATTGAATTCTTCAGTGGCTCTAAATTAGTGTAGAGCTACTTGCAAGAGGCTGCTCTTAAAAGAGCCTGCGACTCAGTAGGAAGAAAGCTGTGCCTGTGAAAATCGATCCCTTCTGAGGGGGAAGATAAGTCTAGCTAGAAACGTCATGGAGTTCAGAAGGGCTAGGTGGTTTGTATTTGGGATTTTTGTAAAGATAATGATGCTCCTTTACGGGAGACTATTTTTCTATTATGAATAAAGCACATTTTCTCTTTGTTTCAGATACGCATTTTTCTCAACATGTTCGAAAAATCCATTCATGGCCAGTGCATTTTTTTTGGTTCCATTAAATTGTGATCTTGAATTTTCAACTGTGTTGAGCTAACCATACATGTAACGATTTGCTAACTTGGCAAGTTTCCCATATCTTTGTTTGGCCACACACGTTGGGCCAAATCAGGCTAAAGGTTGGATCATACTTCAGATTAATTGGCCATTGATGACTTTAATGGGAATTTCTAACCTGTTCAAGAGATATCTGTCCAATTTTCAGCCAGATATAGGTCAGGCAGGCCACAACTTGGAGGGAATGTATCAGCAGAACTATGTTAATGTAAAACAACAAATTACGCAAATATATGGAAAACATAGCATATTATTTTTCATATATTAGAGAGATTACCATCACATGATCATTCTAGACCGCTGTCAGGGTTTGGCCACCAAAAGGTTAAACATCCCCTGTAAGCTATGAATGGGTAGGATTATGCAGTTCAGCTCCACCACTCTGGTTTGGTAAATGAACTCTGACCTTCTTGAATGAATAAACAAAGGCGGCCAAACAACAAGAGCTCACGAAGAAAGATAAACCTTGCATGATTCGACCTCCTAATGATAGATCCCTGCAGTCTTTCAGTTTTAAGAATGATTCTTAAGTCTAATAACCTGACTAAAAAAATGTGGATTATAAGTGTATCTTGCCTTTCTTATGTTTGCCACAATGCTTTGAATAAAGTCACCTGCCACAACTCCCATTCCTGGGTATGGCTAATAATATTTAAATATATATATATGTAACACATCATCAATCAGGTCTTAAAAAGTTTGCAAAAATGTATTGAAAACAATTGTTTCTGGACTGTGATTTCATTACATTTTGATTTTTTTGTAACTTTTTAAAACCTGTAAGTGCTAATCATATTTTATTTAATATATTACATAAATTGTGATATTATGTATTGCATCTGTTTAAACTCGTTGCTAAACTGTACCCCCAGTCAACTGACTTGTTGAATTGCACTTTTCCAGATTAATACTTACAAAATTATTCAGCAGAAAATACATAATAATTATGTGTGAATACTATTGTTAACATTCAATGTGATATAGAAACAAAATGCTATATCTTTCATGAAAAGCTTATACAATATTGGTTAAGGGTTGTTTAGCCAATCCAAATAAGTCATGAAATAATGTGTGTAACTATAGATATAATGGCAGTCAAAACTATTTTTCACCCTTGGTAATTTACATTCTACCCTGGGAACTGGAACAGATCACACGGGGGAGCATATTTATCAAAATCTGAATTTTTCTGAATATTTTAGTAAAAAAACAGTTTGAGCAAACTAGAATCTACGACTGGACCTTATCTATTATTAAAAAAAAAGTAGAATTTAATCGCATAAGGGCTAAACGTAAAAAATCGAGTGAAAATCCAGA
Source organism: Xenopus laevis (assembly GCF_017654675.1). Lineage (NCBI taxonomy): Eukaryota > Metazoa > Chordata > Amphibia > Anura > Pipidae > Xenopus > Xenopus laevis. Next base: position 87,444,642 of record NC_054383.1, read on the forward strand.
TCCTATGATTTTTTTGGAGTTTTTTCCAGCACAGACCACAGAAACTTCTAAATAGTATAGGGACCTCTCCCATTGGTTTATATACAATCTTAGCAGGTCTGAGATGCTGGATTTTTGGGTTCTGACTTTTTCCATCCTCGGGGTATAGACTTTAGTAAATAACCCCCTTATTGTTCACTTACTGATGTGATTTGCCTGATACAAAATCCATCTTATTTTAACAGATTTGAAAATGAATACCAAAAAACAAGTCAGCAGTGGTTTTGTCACATATCTTGAAAGGTAAGAAAGTTTCTCAATGCAGTAAAAATTTGTATTTGAAACTTTTTCTATAGTGCAAGTAATACTAAGTAGTACTAAGTGCAGTTCAAAGACTGTAAGGATGTGGGATATTACTAATATTGCACCTCTCCTTGCTATGTCACGGGAGATAAACTCTCTTTTGTGTGGGAGATTTAGGGGTGGAATGTTAGATAGGCCCTTCTGAGACCTAAATCACAATGAGTTCTTAGAGAGTGGGATAGCTTGAGGCTATAAGCCACTAATTAGCTATATTGTTTTACAGTATACAACTAGCACCGGAAGACTCTTGCAGAACACCCAAGGGACTGTGAAAGAATTGTTCATCTGATTTTTAATGAATGAAAGAGGGGAAAATGAGTAAGAACAGATAAGTAAATGTATGTGGGACTAAATGTGTCCATAGCAAGCTAATCCACTGAAAGTGTTAACTCGCATTACAATTCTCTTCAATTTTGTCCATCTAAAATTTCAATAAACTGTATATTTATTTTATCCCCATTTTTAAGCATTTTATATGCACTGTGTGTTTTTATTCATTAAAGGCATTTATGTACTTTTTTCTTTAGTATTTATGTTTAATACATAAAAAGATTTTTTTTAAACAGTATTTTAGTTCTGATGAATTACTCTTTAGGAAGATGGTTCACTTTTTTTAAACGGATCATGGGGACCCATTTTTGGCTCCTCATCAATAGGTTATGAGTCACTGTAGCAGGCAGACACAGTATACCACCCTTGTGTGGGCTGGGTTATATTAAATATGGTGATGTTATATAAGAAAGGTTTAGTGAAAGACAGGGCACCAAAGCTGGATAGCCTTGATTTAAACAATATATGTATGTATGTATAATTTATGTATGTATATATATATGTATGCGTTTGTATGTATTTAATATATAGGTATTTATTTCTCTGCAGGAACTTCTTTGGATCTAGAACAAATGGCCATCATCCTAAACATTTGTCAAGATCTGACTTATTTACAGAATCTGTAAGGTTAATGCCAAACGTGGTGTTTTTAAGTTGTGTTTAAAAAAATTCCTTCAGCAGCGTAATCACACCAGTAATGCATTCACGTTAATATAAATTGGATCAGCCAAATGGCAAACACATGCAGTTCTGATGGGCTTAAAACACCAAACAATCCAGGACAGTGAACTTTTTGGTGTTGGCTGAAAATCGCCATTAACTTTTTATGAGTATTGATTCGCAAACGCAGATGTTCCCACCACATTGTACACTGTGTTATCAAGATGGCAACACCAATTCTCACAAGATTGTGTCACTGTGTCTATGTGGAGCATGGTACTGTGTCAATAGTGGTGCACCACGTATTTCTGTTTACGTACTTAATGACAAAGTGCATCTCAGGGAGCAAGAAGTTACTGATAACGCAATGGAACATGGGAAAGTTAAAAGAAAACACCTGTACTAAATTAGTTTGAATCTTTTTTTCTTTATGCCATGTTGTGGCATTGCACATCTGTGGTGTAAAATGGTAGTAGCCACACAGTGTCTGTAAAATGCTTGTAATGACCAAAGGTAGAAGTAAAGTTACCCAATACTAAGATACCTAAACAAAAAAATTATATGGGAAATGTTAAACTGTAAAGAAGTAGAAATCCATTGTTTAACCTCAAAAAAGTAGGTAGCACTCAAGTACATAAAGTATAAGTATATTTAAGTAGATAAATTTTTTTCTGTTTTTTGGAGTGCTATAAACAATGAATATTACACTGTGTGCAATTAGACCGTATGATTTAACTGGCAGGGATAAAAATACAACTTGACTTGCATTCCCAGTTTATAGCAGAAATCAAGGATACCGCTAATTTGAATTAATGTTACATTGTACTACAAAATCCTATCATTACAATCAATTAGAAATATTCAAATTACAGTAGGCAAAAGGGATCATTTACTATACTGAAGGTGCAGGCTCTGCAATTAGTTCTGTGAAAAATCACATTCATTAAAGTACTTCTACCAAGATGCACTCCTTGCACTTCCATAAAGTTGTGCTTGGTGGCACTGCCTTCTTGCTGTCTCTATTGATTCAGGAGAACCCTGGTTCACCTAAAAACTAGTTGGTAGCTCCAGGGTACCAACAGAGGCCTGTGTCAATAGATGCAGCTCAGATGCACCAAAAGAAACAGACACTCTTACAACAACTTCAGAAATTCCATCTACCAAACTTGAAACATTTCCAGTACAATTGCATCCAATATGCATTGAAGTGAAAGCACAATGGTGTAAATTTCAACAACATATCAGGCACAATAGCATTGAATACAACACTCCCTGGCAACTGGAATGAAACTAGAATTCTGGAGAAAAAAAAACCCATTGTGATTGCATTCAGAAGTGCGCACTATGGGTATATTTATCAAAAAGTGAAGTTAGAGATCGCCACAGTCCTCTAGAGTGAAATTCCGCCACTCTCCATTAATTTCTATGATTTACCAATGATATATTCTCTCTGTAGAATATTTTCTATAAAGGATTAAAACACTGGAAAATAATAGCAGTCTGCATTATAGGTATAGGCAATATGCATATTGAATTTGCTGCCCTTTGCCAAATGAAGAGCATAAAAATTCTTTCAGTACCAGTGAAAGTATTTATTTCTTGCAACACTGTGTTAAAGACTAGAATGGCAGATTCTCCTATGAACCACACATTAAATGCCCATAAATTGCATGACCCTAATTATTGCTTAATTGCCAAGCACTATCCTGTTGCATTTCTGCACACATTACTTGTAATGGCACATTCCAGCTGAAAACCTCTTTTAGGTTATTTGTAGCTTAAGAATGGATACTACATGCTTTCTCTGAGTGTAATGAGGAAATGCAAGTGAAATTATATTTTAATTGTTTTACAGTCACAAGGCATTTGTCATTTATATAAGTGAAAGCTACTGAATTATACATTATAGATACTATATTCAATAATATAGTTACACAACAGGAATATAGTGAATGAACCTGTGCCTTACTCATCGCCTTAAACATGTCAGATGGCTGGACTGGTGAAATACTGGTCAGTTGGAAACCATGATCCCAAGGAAAAAGGTAAGAAACATGTCAAGGTCATTCTAAAATGTTGTCAGCTTCCTGTACCCCTTGATATAGGACATTGAATATTGTGATGTAAGTGCATAAAGGCCAAATAATTCCATGCTCCTAAACAATGAAGAAGAGTATTCTGTTTGGCTGTAGCCTGCCTGGTGTTGTTATGTGCTCCATACAGCCCAGCATGCTGGGAAAAATGGGCCAACCAGTGTTCAAACCCTACTACAAGGACACAGGACATGGAACAAAAAGTAACTTCATAACAACCAAACAGCATGACATCAGTTCTTCATGACAGATCATTTAAAAATCCTATTATCCTGTTTTCTAGTGAGATAAAAAGGTATTACTTTAAATTTTTAGAGCTTTACTTTAAATGTTTTCAGCTCTGAAACAAATAGCAGCCTGAAAAAAAAGGATTCTTCACTATCCAAAAAAAGCGACAATGGGAAGGAATAAGGGCAAGTGTACCAAGGCGCCTGAGTACATAACTAAGTAACTGTGCTGAATCCAATTTGTAAGCAAATTAAAAAAAAAAAAAAAACAGTATGGGTCGTTGTTTACAAAGTCTTGTCCAGTACTTTCTTTCCAAGAAAATTGCGTAACGTGTACAGAAATAGCAGCCAAAAAAAATAAAACTTGATAGCAGTAGAGAACAGAACGTTTCCTAAAGGACAGGAGCTGAGAAGCATGCTTTTGCTGGGAAAAAAATAGCTCTAAAAATGTAACCCTTTCATCATATAAAGCCTATCACACCATGGAAAATGATAACTCTCCTGGACTTTCCTCTCTAGCTGAAGAATTAAATACAGGTTCCTTTTATGTGTTCCTCTCTTTTTGTTTTTAAAGCAAAACACAACTAAAGCAGGTGCATATTCCGGACTAAAGAGAGTTCCGATTCCTAAAGGAAAAGTCTGAATAGGAAATATTGCTATTTTGTTAGTAGCTGTATATATTGACGCTGGGACAAAATAAAATATTGTACACAAAAGCCTTGAGTGACCTCTTCTACATATCTACTCTATCTTCCTATAATAAATATACTTATAAACTGTAGTTATAAATGTCATTATTTGTAATTAGAGCTTTTAGAGATCACATAGGTCATATGCTTTAACTTGGATATTATAATAATGTAAATTAGACTTGTGAAACCTGTATGACAGCACTCGACATGCACCCAGATGCATACATGACCTCTGGCATTCTTATATTTTAAAGGGGGTACAACTATACCCAATATTATTATATAATAATTATATATTATATATAATATATATATATTATATATCCATGTTTGTTCCTGTTGCAAGATATTTTGCATCATTGCAATATATATCTATTGTCAATTAGGGGCAGATTTATCAAAATGTTGTATTCATTCCAATGGGATTTTGAGAATTGTATTGATCAATGAGTGAAAGTTAAAAATTACCATTTGATAAATATGGTTCTAAAAATCCCATAGGAATGAATGTAACGTGGGTGAGTTTTTATTTGTTAAATGAGAATCAAACCCTTTGTATTACAATCCCCTAATCCCCTTCCCTACATAGAATCCCTCCCTGCTCCCCCTCAGCCTAGGTGTTACCCTGGGTAAATGCTGCTAACTCTTTACTTACCCTTGTTATAGATTCAGGGCATCGGAGTTCACGGGCGCCATCTTCTTCTCTTCGTTAATCTTTGGGAAGAGAGTGCCGTGTCGGCGCATGTACAATTGGAGCAATCTTCCATTTCGCGACATGCACATGCGCCTGAATCTGCAACGAGGGGTAATTAAAGAGTTAGGGGTTAACACCTAGGCTGGGAGGAGCAGGGAGGGGGGTCTATGTAGGGTAGGGGATTTTAATAAATAGGGTTTGGTTCTCCTTTTAGCGCTAAACTGACATTTTGATAAATCTGCCTCTCAGAGAAGGTATTCATTGTAAAAACAGTGAGTAAAGGAAGTGTTTCTCTAGCTAAATGAGGAAGGCTGGAGGTTAGTAAAATTAAATTTGTGCAGGTGGGAGTAAAGTTACAGGGGTTGGGATACAGGCAGAGCATTGACAAATGGACAAAGGAAGGACACCACAGGGCAGAAATTGGGAGAGTTGATTACTTCCTGTCGATACTCTCCTCACAGGAGAAGCAACCCCCCTCTTCCACACACACTCACTCAGTATTAAAGGCTCCTGGCTACTTTTACATGGAAAGAATAGCTTAATCACCAACTTTTAATTTGCAGTCCCTTGACTGGCAGACTTTTTTTTACTCATGACTCATCACTGGTAAAGATATTTTCTATAATGGTGCAGTTGTTTTCTATAAAAGCATGTGCAATGCTCTAAGGGCTACCACTTTGTACATAGCCTCACTATGCAGAAATGCCTTGTACTTTGCAGCAGAAATAGGCTTACGTTAATTACAGGGTGTAATGGAGTCTGAGTCAGGATTCCAAAATGGTGACCAAGATGGCGTCCAAGATGGTGGCTCCCTGGTTCCTCGCGGACGCAGCCGGATGACGCCCACCTCTTCCCGCACTCTGATTGGTCGCCGGCGACGGAATGGGCGTCGGCGTCAATAATCGGCGCCGGCATCGGTCGCACACGTCGCGCGTCGGTCGCTGACGTCAGCGCGTCCGCGCACACGTTATGACGCCGATGCGTCCAAAATTGGCGCCAAACCTGGGCCTATAAGAAGGAACTCTGGGAAGTCATCAGTGCCCAATTATAGGTTTTAGCTTGCTATTCCTGGGTGTGTTTCTTGTGATATTCTTGTCTATTTTGTGTACCGACCTCTTGCCTGATTCATCGACTTCGAACCTCTTCTGCCTGGACTGATATTATTGCCTGTTTGACCATTCTCTCGTCTCATCCCTAATTTGTACCGCGAACTTGGACTTTTGCTACCTCCTCCCTTGGTCCTCACTACCTCTGAGGCCTTTGGCCTTACATTATAATTGGGCCATGGACCCTTCGGAGGAGAATCCAGCGCCGCCTGATGTCGGTGGAGCGCTTCGTGGTCTGGCTTCCCGGATGCAGTCCTATGAGGTACAGCAGTCTCATTTTGGTCAGGCTCTAGAAACAATACTTGCCAAGTTGTCGGCTCTAACCCCCGCTGATCCTGTTCCGGCACCTGTACCTGTGACCCCACTTCACGTCTCCGAGCCCCGCATTCCGGCTCCTCCACTCTACAGTGGTGACCCTGCAGCTTGCCGTGGGTTTATCAACCAGTGCGAGGTCCACTTTGCACTCTCACCCAGTCAATTCGTTTCTGAACGTGCCAAGGTGGGCTTCATTTTCTCCCGTCTGCAAGGAAAGGCATTGGAGTGGGCTTCACCTCTATGGGAGAAGGAGGATCCCATTATCGATAATGCCAGAGCTTTCATTCGTGAACTACGAGTGGTCTTTGATGCTCCGGGTCGTGCCACTGCTTCCTCCGCACGCCTGTTCCATCTTCAACAGGGAACTCGCTCGGTCTCGGAGTACGCCATTGAATTCCGCACCCTGGTTGCAGAGACGTCGTGGAATAATGATGGGTATCACGCTGCCTTTTACAACGGTCTGGCGATACGCATAAAGACTGATCTGGTGTCCAGGGAAATTCCATCCCATTGGGAAGATCTAGTCGCCCTGGCCATAAAGGTAGATACTCGGCAGAGGGAGTTTCAAGCTGAACTCGACAGAGAGCGCTCCCCAACCAAGAGATTCCACAGGTTCCAACCTACTCTGGCTCCTCGTTTCCAAAGACCCTTCCTTCCCAATCTGGCTTCCACCTTGTCTTCTCCAAATCCTGCGGCTCCTGCTTCTTCTTCCCTGCCTTCGGAAGAACCGATGCAGATTGGACGGGCTCGTCTGACCGAACAGGAAAAGCTTCGGAGAAGGGCTGCTGGACTTTGCCTCTATTGTGGTGGAAAATCCCACTTCGCCTACGAGTGCCCAGTGAAGCCGGGAAACGCCAACACCTAGGTAAGACTTACCTGGGTGGAATTGGTCCTTCTCCCCATTCTTCTGCTCAACGCTTCCTCCTTCCTGTGCAGATTCGTTTTGGAACCCAGACGATTTCTTCTGAAGCTTTCCTTGATTCCGGTGCAGCTGGGAATTTCATGGATAAAGTCTTCGCTGAAAACCACTCCATTCCCCTGCGATCTCTGGCTGTTCCTCTTCGTGCTCTGGCGATCGATGATCGTCCATTATCCTCTGCTACAATTTCCCACTCCACCGATGAACTTTCCGTTATTGTGGGATCCATGCACCTTGAAAGACTGTCCTTTCTTTTGATCGATTGTCCTTCTACTCCCATTGTACTTGGTTTGCCCTGGTTGAATATTCATAACCCAGTAATTGACTGGGCTTCGTCTCAGATCTCCCGATGGAGTTCCTTCTGCCAACAACATTGTTTACCCACCAAATCCATCATTAAAGTTTCATCTGTGTCTTCTAATTCTTCTTTGCCCTTGGTTTATCAAGCCTTCTCTGATGTCTTCAATAAAAAGTCTGCCGAAGTCCTGCCTCCCCATCGTCCCTATGATTGCCCCATTGAACTTCTTCCTGGAACCATGCCCCCCAGGGGTCGCACCTATCCGCTTTCTCCTTCTGAAACCTGTGCCATGAAGGAATACATTCAAGAGAATCTACAAAGGGGCTTTATTCGTCCTTCCTCTTCCCCGGCTGGAGCCGGCTTCTTCTTTGTAGAGAAAAAAGATGGAGGTTTTCGGCCCTGCATTGATTATAGAGGGTTAAATAAAATCACAATTAAAAACCGTTATCCCCTTCCTCTCATCTCCGAACTGTTTGACCAACTCAAAGGGGCTTGTCTTTTTACCAAGTTGGATCTTCGTGGGGCTTATAATTTAATCCGGGTCAGAGAGGGAGATGAATGGAAGACCGCATTCAACACCCGTGACGGGCATTATGAATATCTTGTAATGCCATTTGGTCTCTGTAACGCCCCCGCGCTCTTCCAAGAATTTGTAAATGACATTTTCAGGGATTTACTGGGCCAATATGTAGTGGTGTACTTGGACGATATCCTTATTTTTTCCAGGAACCTTGCTGAGCATCGTCTTCAAGTCCAAGAGGTCCTTTCCCGTCTGCGGAGAAATAACCTATTTGCCAAGTTGGAGAAGTGTTCCTTTGAAGTATCGTCCATCTCTTTCCTTGGTTACATAATTTCTCAACAGGGTTTCAGAATGGATCCTGCCAAGATCTCTGCTATCCAGGACTGGCCTCTCCCCACCAGTACCAAAGCTATCCAAAGATTTATTGGCTTTGCTAATTATTACAGACAATTTATCAAGGGGTTTTCTTCCAAAATTGCTCCCATTCTCTCGCTTATCCGAAAAGGGGGTAAACCTCAGCATTGGCCACCCTCAGCTTTGGAAGCATTCAAGGATCTTAAAACTTCTTTTTCTTCTGCCCCCATTCTCAGACACCCTGAACCATTCCAGCCATTCTTCATTGAAGTTGATGCCTCAGATGTCGGTGCAGGAGCAATTTTGTCCCAAAGAGCGTCCACTGATGGAAAACTACATCCTTGCGCTTTCTTTTCTAAGAAATTTTCCTCTTCTGAACAAAAATATGATGTTGGAAATCGTGAATTGCTGGCCGTAAAACTTGCCTTAGAAGAATGGAGACATTTGTTGGAAGGCTCTTCTGTCCCTGTGACCATCTATACTGACCATAAAAATCTTGAATATATCCAGTCACTCAAACGCCTCAACCCTCGTCAGGCCAGGTGGGCACTATTCTTCTCTCGTTTTAATTTCATTCTAACTTTTCGGCCTGGTGCTAGAAACAAGAAGGCAGATGCTCTTTCCAGAAGTTTTCTTCCTGAAGATCTCTCTTCCGTTGAACCAGAATCCATTGTACCTCCCACAAAGATCATCGCTGCTCTATTTCCATCCTTGGCCTCCCAGTTATTGTCAGTTCAATCTTCTGCTCCTGTAGGAACCCCTCCTGGTGTTGCCTTTGTCCCTCCTGAACTCCGTCATTCCCTTCTGGTTCAGTCCCACAGCTCCAAGCAGGCCGGGCATCCTGGTATTAGAAAAACCACTGAACTTCTGTCTCGCCTTGTATGGTGGCCTTCCCTAAGAAAGGATGTCAAAGACTTTGTTTCTTCTTGCTCTGTATGTGCCATATCCAAGTCTGGACGTTCCCCTCCCAAGGGGTTACTCTTACCACTACCCATTCCTTCTCGTCCATGGACTCACCTATCTATGGACTTCATCGTGGACCTCCCTAACTCCTCTGGTTACACTGTTATTTGGGTAGTAATTGACAGATTCAGTAAAGTCGCACATTTCACTCCTCTTCGAAAACTCCCCTCGGCTCCTGAACTTTCTTCATTATTTATTAAACACATTTTCCGCCTCCATGGTTTCCCTGCCGAAATTGTCTCTGACCGTGGTTCGCAATTTGTTTCCAAGTTTTGGAGGTCCCTGTGTAAAGCCCTGGGCGTTTCTCTTCAATTTTCTTCTTCATACCACCCACAATCTAATGGAGCAGCAGAGAGGGTTAACCAGGCCCTTGAACAGTTTCTTCGATGCCATGTATCTTTGTGCCAAGACGACTGGGCGGATCTGCTTCCATGGGCTGAATTCGCACATAACAATGCCTTACACGTGTCTTCTGAAAAATCCCCTTTCTTCTGTATGTATGGTCTTAACCCTTTGGCTTTTCCTCAGGACTTATTCCTCACCAATGTCCCTGCCGCCAATGACCAAGCTGCCCACATGTCGGCCATCTGGCACGCCACGGTTGTCAATCTGGAGAAAAGTTCCTTGGTCCAGAAAAGATTCGCGGATCAAAGAAGAATTCCTTCCCCTCTGTATGCACCTGGTGACAAGGTTTGGCTATCCACCCGGAACATTCGTCTCAAAATCCCCTCTCCGAAACTTGGTCCCAAGTTTATTGGTCCTTTCTCCATCTCTGAGATCATCAATCCGCTGGCTGTCCGTTTACAACTTCCCTCAGAAATGCGGATTCCAAACGCCTTCCATGTCTCCTTGCTCAAACCTGCAGGTACTTCTTCTTCTTCTTCTTCCTCCTCAGCTCCTGTCTTGGTGGACGGTCATCAAGAATTCGAGGTAAAAAGAATCCTGGACTTCCGAATTTCGAGGGGCACCCTACAATACCTCATTGAATGGAAGGGGTTCGGCCCTGAGGAGTGCTCTTGGGTAAGAAGTGCAGATGTCCATGCTCCTCTCCTGGTCCAAAAATTTCATCGGCAGTTTCCTTCTAACCCAGGTGGTCCTGAGGCCCCCCCTAGGGAGGGGGGTACTGTAATGGAGTCTGAGTCAGGATTCCAAAATGGTGACCAAGATGGCGTCCAAGGTGGTGGCTCCCTGGTTCCTCGCGGACGCAGCCGGATGACGCCCACCTCTTCCCGCACTCTGATTGGTCGCCGGCGACGGAATGGGCGTCGGCGTCAATAATCGGCGCCGGCGTCGGTCGCACGTCGGTCGCTGACGTCAGCACGTCCGCGCACACGTTATGACGCCGATGCGTCCAAAATTGGCGCCAAACCTGGGCCTATAAGAAGGAACTCTGGGAAGTCATCAGTGCCCAATTATAGGTTTTAGCTTGCTATTCCTGGGTGTGTTTCTTGTGATATTCTTGTCTATTTTGTGTACCGACCTCATGCCTGATTCATCGACTTCGAACCTCTTCTGCCTGGACTGATATTATTGCCTGTTTGACCATTCTCTCGTCTCATCCCTATTTGTACCGCGAACTTGGACTTTTGCTACCTCCTCCCTTGGTCCTCACTACCTCTGAGGCCTTTGGCCTTACACAGGGTCCATGGGTTATTAGTCCTGGTACATTCAGGTAGTGCTAGTAGAGAATGAAGTCCCTTTCTGCAATAAAGAGACACCATGCGCCAGTGTAACAAGCATGCACAAGTTATATGTGTAACCATGATGCTTGAAAGTGGTCAGCTTCCAACCTTTGGTGTTATGGGTCTGAGACCCATGGATTTACAAATTCATATTTTGTTCATGGCCTCTAACCATGCCAGCCCTGATAGTGACTAAGAAGATCAGCAATTGTTGAGACCTAATATGTCATCAGATAATAGGCAATGATGACTGCAAATTATTGTTTAAAACATGAGCAGGAAATAGAGTATGTTATTACTTTTGATTTGTAATAATAGCTGGCAGTCAACGCTTTAGAAAAAACTGTAGGGCAGTGGGCACTGCTTGCACTGTGGCTCATTGGAGAAGTTGTTCCATTCCATAAGTCTACACACTCTACAGTATTTAGTAGCAGTAAATGTAAAGCAACTGAAGTTGCTGAGCTTTCTTTAACATATTTCATCTGAAATGAGGAAGCTCGCCGGGTGACTGGGTAAATATTTTCACGGTTACTCATAGGGGCAGATTCACAAAAGGCTGAAGTGGCGGACACTAGCGAAAATTAGCAAGAAATCCCATCCGCAGGGACATCACCAATTCACTAACAGGCGTAGAGGACAATTCCCTAGCGAACAAGACCTTCACTAGCGTTCATTCGCACCTTATTGCCAGTTATTACTGAACGTTACCGCTTTCACCCGAGTTTACTTCACCCAGAGCCGGATTTACATAGTGGGCACCCCTAGGCCTACTGCCGTGAGTCACCCCGTCCCCTCCCTTTTATTCGTGCTAATTTTCATCATCTGGACTGGAGCAATGGGGATTGGTGCATGGAAAATTAAAAATGATTATTATATCTCCAGCGCATCCCCAGTGTTTTTGAACCAATGTAGTTGTGGTTGGGCAGCATGCCGCTCCCCTAAAATCCTACAGTCCTAGGCCCAGGCCTAGGTGGCCTTTCCACAAATCCGGGTCTGACTTCACCACATCAGACCAGGCAGACTGATAAAATGAAGCTACATCTTACTCAATCTTATGTCAGTGACATCATGTCCTGTATGCCAGAAATGCATTAAAGTTGTAAAAAAACACTGGCGACTTTTCTTTTAAACTAATTTGAGGGGCATGCCACATTTGGCTCATGTCTAGGGCATTAGAGGATCTCTTCTGTCTTTATTATGGCTCATTGGACATGTGTTTGAAAAAGTGGCCACTTCAAGCATTTGCACCAACACTACTAGTAAAGATGTCCATACGACTTTTAGGTACTCGCCCTAATCAAATTAACCGAAGCATAAAAGTGCTAGCAAAGTTTCGCTAGGCAGAAATGAACGCTAATGAAAATTCATATAAAATGCTCGCCCAGCCAAAGTAACGCTAGTGAAAATCCGCCAGCGTTCAGTTGCTGAGACACAACTTCACATTTTTGTGAATTAGTGTAGTGCTAACGAATGTGGCTGTCGTGGCGCGGAGTGTGGCGAAGCGGTCGCTGGCAGAAATTCGCCCCTTAGTAAATTTGCCCCATAGAGTTTGATTACTTTAATCTTACCACTACTAAGGGGCCGATTCACTAACTTCAAGTGAAGGATTCGAAGTAAAAAAACTTCGAATTTTTGTGGTCCTCGACTATCGAATTGGCATAAATTCGCCTGAGTAGAATGATTCGAATAGGTCGAGCGCAAAATGCCTCGACTATTCGCCATTCGATAGTCGAAGTACTGGATCGAGCGCAAAAACGCTGCGACTATTCGCCCATTCGATAGTCGAAGTACTTTCTCTTTTAAAAATACTTTGACTGCCTACTCCCACTAGCCTGGGAAAGTCCCATAGGCTTGTTTTCTAAGTTTTTAATCAAATAAAAAGACATTAGATCGAATGAAAATCCTTCGAGCGAATATTCGATCGAGCGCCTATTCGCCTGGCGAATATTCGCCAATTCGACTATTCGCCAGCGCGTAAATTCGCCCGAATTGCCTATTCGATTCTATTCCCCAGTCGAATTTCAAGGGATTTAACCCCTCGAAATTCGACCCTTGATGAATTTGCCCCTAAATGCTGAAAATCTTGAAAGGAAAACAGACATATTTCCTAGTTGCTTCCATCAAGGGACGCTTAGGCATAATAAGTACAGGTACTGGCAGCACAGATTTCAACTGCTGAAAAAGAGCATTTTTCATTCTCAGCAAATCTTAAAGGATAAAGATTAAAGTTACTTTACAAGTTGAGTAACAAACATTCTACCAGTCTCACTGTCCACATTTTCCAGAAAATATTTACAGAGCTGCTGGGGCAAGGTAACACCAGGTAATGCAGGTGCAGCATTTATAGTTAATGTCCAGGCTGATTGCTATGGATCAAACAAAAAGCATATGCAGCATTAAATCCATATACAATTATCCAGATTGTCCTTTTTTAAGATAGTATTGTACATGAAAAGGTATCACAAAAAATATATTATAGCAATTCCATAGCACAAGATTCTGAATTTATAACCCAAACCTTTTTTGAAATTGCTTGTACAGGGATGGGACCTGTTATCCAGAATGCTCGGGACCTGGGGTTTTCCATAAAAGGAATCTTTCCGTAATTTGGATCTTCATACCATAACTTTACGCGAACATTAAATTTACTTCCAATAAGGATTCATTAGATCTTAGTTGGGATCAAGTACAAGCTACTGTTTTATTATTACATAGAAAAAGGAAATCATTTTTTAAAATTTGGACTATTTAGATAAAATTGAATCTATTGGAGACAGCCACCCCGTAATTCGGAGCTTTCTCGATAACGGGGTTTCGGATAACAGATCCCATACCTGTACTGCAAAAACAATGACTAATAATGCATGGGACCAGGCAAAGCTAATTATACACAGGTTTTTCCTAGGCTCCTACCAAGGGCTCCATTGGTGCTGGGAGGAACACACATACTTAGTAAAGTTTGTGACATATGTTTAGTATTAACATATACCATAGCACTGTACAGTAGAAGTACAGTGATCTCAATTCACTGCTGGAGCCAGAGAAAGTGTATTATTCATTTTTTTAAATGCATGACAGTGAAAAGATTCAGGTTTTAGATGACAACAGTTCCCATTCTTATGTACATTGATGAACCATACCACAATGCAGAGTTCCTAAGGATAACTGTGTAGACACCACGATGAAAAATGAAAGCACCATACCTTCAATTTACAATGATGAATTTCTGTCTGATTGTGGCAGTACTTGTTTTAGAATTAAACCTTTATGCCACACAAACAGCTCCACAGGTCTTTTGTTTTTCTTAAATACAACCATCCATAAAGCTGTACCTGATGCTAAGGATAATGAGCATAAAATGGATATAAAATGAAGCTGATAGCTTTGCTATCTAGACTCAGCTGCTCAGTACTGTACTGCACAGTGCTGCATCTGAGCTGCCCTCTTGGTTTTTCCCTTTTATATCTGCTTTCATGAACCCTCTCATCAATTTCAGCAGCAGCAGCCTCGAGCATCCGGCTTTTACTGCTTGCAATGATAAATGTTTATTTCTCCTTTGTAAATGCTAAACAAAAAAAAAGCAGTTCATTTAAATGTGAAAGAGGCCTGTCAGGCTGCAAGTGAAAAACACAATATGCCAAGTGGCAAATTTGGGATGTGCCAGTTAATTCCACTGTGTGAGCCCAGCAGTATATTCTTGAATTACAAATTACGGGATTAAATATGTGTATTTTAGTTTTTACGTTGTACACAGTTTTTTTTCCTTTTTCAGTACCAAAGTCCAATAAATCGCTAAGTGGTACACTGTTATGTTAGAATTCAGTTTTTTTACTTTGACTTCTATAAAATGCAATTATACATTTAATTTTAGATGTATATGCAAGTGAAAAGCAACATGGGAAGGCACATTTATCAAAGGTTGAACTCCCATAAATTCAACCAATCGAAAATGTATTAAAAAATCATATTTTTTAAACTCGGATGAATTAAATCGACCTGAAAACTCGAATCGAATTCAATTCAAATTTAAATTCGAGTTTTTTTTCTCCGAAAAAGGCTGCAAACAACTCCAAATCGATCTCTGGACGTCCCCCACTCACTTAAACAGCAGTTTTTAGGTGACGAATACAAATTCTTAAAGGGCCAGAGTATGATAATCTCGAAAATCTAATTTGCATAACCTTGAATCAAATTTGAATAACTCCATAGCCGAATTTGACAGTTTTGGCAATAAAAAATTTCAAAAATTAGAATTTTTAACTCGACCCTTGATAAATCTGCCCCTTAGTGTGTATTAACTAAAACTCATCGTTTTTCTCATATTTTACCAGAAACAAATTCCACCGAACACCCATCCATGAATTTGGCTAATTTACTAATAACTAAAAATTTTCAAGTTTATAGGCTTAAAAACCTCAACTTTATTGAGTTTTCGAGCGAAAACCAGCATCAAACACCCCAAAAAAGCAAGAAACATCTTCAGATGGTTAAAGGGACCTCTGCCACTTACTTTTACATGAATTCAACAGGTTTTAGCTGGAGTATTTTTGGATTCTGAATTTTTGCTGCTTTGAAGCATAATAAATTTCTAAAAATTCAAGGTTTTTTTCACTTAAAAAAACTCACATTTTTAGAGAAGACAAAACTCAACCTTTAATAAAAAGAACCCTTTATGCTGTCAAATGTCCATTTGATTTTCATTTAAAATGTTTCCTTTTTTCAAGCTCAGTTTCAAAAAACACTTATATGATTGATTTTATGGCCACAACTAGCAACTTCATCAGGTTAAATAACCTCATATCCTTTATTAAAATATGCAATGTGATAACAGACATTTCCAAAAGCATAACAATCATTTTGAAATAATGAATTTTGAAATAATGAAAAATGATTCTCTGTTCATTTAATTAATCAAGCTTTATATTAGGGATGCACCGAATCCACTTTTTTGGATTCGGCCGAACCCCCGAATCCTTTGTGAAAGATTCGGCCGAATACCGAACCGAATCCGAAAACATTTTTTACTTCCTTGTTTTCTGACAAAAAGTCATGTGATTTCCCTCCCCGTCCCTAATTTGCATATGCAAATTAGGATTCGGATTCGGTTCGGCCAGGCAGAAGGATTCGGCCGAATCCGAATCCTGCTGAAAAAGGCCGAATCCTGGCCGAATCCCGAACCGAATCCTGGATTCGGTGCATCCCTACTTTATATGCTTCTTATACAACATGTAATGCAGGCCAAGTAGAACTGCTGTATGTTCCACAGTGTGTTATATAAAAAAAAACTTCTCGGCACAACATCTACTTTCCCCATGCTGGACATGATTGCATTAGGCGAAACTTCGGTTGTAATTTTGCTGGAATTGTGGGGAAAAGTGCTGCATTCTGGTTAAAAACCATGGCAACTTGTCACTGAAATTGCACTTTGCACACTGCATTTGTGAATGATCTCTGTGTTTTCCAGAAATGGTACATTGTTCAATCCTCCTGCACCGCTGTTATTTTACTCCAACCATTTTACCCTGTTTCACATCTCCCTGCTGCTCCACTCTTTGATCCTCCATCCACCTGCATCCTCTACTTCTCCATTGTGTTGTTCTTCTCCTTGCCAGTACATCTGCTTGCATTTCACTCAACTTCTCCTACCTTTCAATCTTTCTCTACCTTTCCTTTTTATCCACTGTGTTTCAATCAATATCTCTCTCTCTGTCTTGCAACAATACTCTTTTTTTGTACAATTTGCAATTCTCTTTACTTGTGATGCAGTTAAACAAAGACCACTTGTTGGAGGAGCAGTTGATCTGAGGCCATTGTACCACCAAAGGCAGACCTGTCCAACTGCCATCTACTGTTCTTCTCAAGAGAGCCCCTGACAGAAGAGTTTACTACTGGACTCCCCTTTCACTCAAGATACAAAATGTCAAGGTTTGAATGGCTCTTAAATTTGCATGTGTTCCACAGATCAGTTTAACGGTTTTTGCTAATTTCACTTCTTGCCAAAAATATACCTGGTTGGGGAGCTGCTTTTCCAGTCAGCAAGCTGGATTAGCAATAATATTTAAGAGTCCCCCTAAAGCAGGGGTTACCAAACAGTGAGGCCAAACCCCATGGGATGGTCAGAGCCTTAGCTGGGGGCCCAGCCAGAAGGCCACTTAAGGACATGTTTGGGTAGGACACCTATTTGCTTTTCTAGATAAACCTGGAAATTCTTTTCTGAAGGGCAATTAGAGCAAGATTTGGGGGTGAACACATTTTCATGGCTGCATGGCTAATACAACATTGTTTTTGTATACTGCTAATATGGTTGTAAACTAAGATGGCTTGGCAACATGTTGCTCCACTGACCTAAGGTCATTTCACAGTAGAACATTTAAAGGGCACCTGTTGGGTAAAATTTTTATCCCCAACAAAAGGTGCAGGCTAATAGAGCCCGCATTCCGGTTGGGGATAACAGTAGTTTTCCCTTAAAGAAATGCCCCCCACCAGCGTTATGCTACACTGAGGGAGCTCCCAGTCCGAGGAGCCATGTCCAGTGCATAACGCATATGTGACGTCACGCGCATGCACATAGTGAACAATTCGGGGCAGCTTTTCTTTATGTGCATGAGAGTGACCTAACATGGCTGCTCGCACCAGGAGCTCCCTCCAGATGCTGGTAGCGTAGCGCTGGCGGGGGGCATTTTAAAAAAAAATACTACTGTTATCCCCAACCGGAATGCGGGCTCTATTAGCTCGCACCTTTGGTTGGGGATAACATTTTTAACCAACAGGTGCCTTTTGAGACACATTAAATAGCATGCTTCAATATTCACCTTCCAAAACATTATCTATACACGTATAAGATCCATTATCTGGAAACCCATTATCCAGGGAGCTCCGAATTATAGGAAGGTTGTCTCTCATAGACTCCTTTTTTATAAAATAATTTTAGATTTTAGAACAGATGCTCTTTTTCTCTGTAATAACAAAACATTACCTTGTACTTGGTCCCACCTAAGATATAATTAATCCTTTTTGGTGGAAAACCAATAGTGGTTATTGGGTTTATCAAAAGGTGTGGAGTTCCAAATTACAGAAAGATCCAATATCCGGAAAACGCCAGGTCCAGAGCATTCTGGATAACAGGTCCTTACCTGTACCTAGATAATGGACCAAGGAAGTGCCAGGCAACATTTGAAAAGCATTCCAAGTCTCTTGTAATTTATTTGTCTTGTCAGCAGACAATTAAACTCAACGCAAATGGGATTTATCTTCCATTTATTTTTATGATTAATGCATGGGGTTAGTTTTGTAAATTATACAAACTTTAGAAACTTACAGAAAGAAACAGCAATTCATAATTTCTGTGTCGCAGTCCGTGGCGCAACTATAGAGGAAACAGTTACTTTTCTTTACCGCTCAAATCCACCTCCCTGCCGCTCTTTTTCTTCTAATTGACGCTCTTGCGCCTCAGAGAGGCTGTGGCGGGGGAGGGGGGTTGTGAATGGGGGTGGGTTGTGTGCACCGGCCTGACAAACACTTGTTATGCCCCTGGTCACAGTAATATTTTATAAACATGAAATTAGTGGAGAGTAATTGATATACTCTCTAAAATGAATGGTATACCTGAAGTAAGAAGTATTGCAGCTCCCACTCTTATTTAGGAATAGAGACATGGAAAGAATGAATATTTTGGACAATATGCTGTACTCTAATACCTTACAGACAACTTGTGGGACACTAAAGTGAAACCTTGCTAATAAAGTATACATGGGGAGGCACATTTAACAAGGGTCAAATTTCGAATTCATGTGAGTTTTTTTAAACTACCCTAAACTCCCATAAATTCGATATTCGGCTATTTGAAATTTATCAATTGAATCGAATTTTGTTAAATCTCTAACAAATTTAAAGGATTCGAAAACTTGAATGAATTAAATTCGAATTCTAAAAACTAAATTTTAATTTAGAAAACTCGATTCAGGAATTGCATCCTTCTTGAATCTAGTTTTCTAAATTCAAATTGAGTTTTATAATTCGAATTTAATTCATTCAAGTTTCACCACATTGATCCCTGGACCTCTCCCATTGACTTATACAGCAGGTTTTAGCTGGCGAATAGTTGAATTAGAGCTCTTAAAGGACAAGAGTATGATAAATCTCGAAATTTAAATTCAAATTAAAACTTGAAGCGAGTTTGGATAACTCACAATTAGTGAAACTTGCGAAACTGTGAAAAATTTTCCGAAACGGCACCGGCGTATAGTTTTTGATGCCGGTGTCTGATTTTTGCCAGCGTCCAAAAAAATGTACGCTGGTGCCATTTTGCGAATTTTTCGCTGTTTCGCAAATTTTGCAGGAAATCCGCAAATTATTCGGTGAAGAGAAACGCCACAGATTCGCACATCACTACTCACAATTTGAATTAAAAAAAAAATAACATTTCTGACCAAAAAAACCCTTGACTCTTAATAAATCTTTAAGTTAACTTTTAGTATGTTACAGAATGACTATTTCTAAGCAACCTTTTAATTGGCCTTTATAATCTTTGCCTTCTTCTTTTAAATCTTTCCAGTTTTCAAATACGGATCACTAAATCCCATCTAAAAAACAGATTCTCTATAAGGCTACAAATGAATTGTTATCACTACTCTTTATTAGTCATGATTCTATTCAGTCCTTCTGCAACACTTATTTCAGTCCCTTATTCTAATCAATGCATGGTTGCTAGGATAATTTGGACTCTAGCAACCAGATTGCTAAAACTGCAAACTGGAAAGCTGCCGAATAAAAAGCAAAATAACTCAAAAACTACAAATAATAAAAAGATAAAACCAATTGTAAATTGTCTCAGAATATCATGCTCTGAATCATATAAGTTAATTCAAAGGTGAACAACTCCTTTAATATGCTAGGAAACTCAAACCATTGCAACATTGTTTTGTTATAGGACTCTTAGGGGCAG
Source organism: Xenopus laevis (assembly GCF_017654675.1). Taxonomy (NCBI): domain Eukaryota; kingdom Metazoa; phylum Chordata; class Amphibia; order Anura; family Pipidae; genus Xenopus; species Xenopus laevis. The sequence continues at coordinate 87,464,781 of NC_054383.1, forward strand.
ATTTATCAAAATGTGAGATTAGAGCTAAGAACAGAAAAAAATCACCCACTTTCTATTCATTCTTATGGGATTTATGAAAGTGTATTAATCAATGAGTAAAACTATTTGATAAAGAAGTTTCTAAAAATCCTATAGGAATGAACTGAAAGTGGGTGAGTTTTTCTGCACTTAGTTTTAATCTCACATTTTAATAAATATGCCTTTTTAGATTTCTGATTTTCAGAGAAAAACCAATTACTCAAATCTAATGTATTAACACAACTTATTTGAGTTGCAGAGGCAAAACCCTACGCTGTCTTTTTAGATAACACAAATATTACACAAAGAAACACTATCTCTGATAAAATCCCCCTCAGGCTTTTTGCTGTCATCTCTTCCTTTAATTACTCAAATGAGGGAAAATTGCAGAGCAAAATGCTATTTTTGTGTTCATATACAATAAGAGGTTCAGCCTTGTTTACATATGGCATATTCTCTCACTGCTCTGTAATTAGAGATGTCAGGCTGGGCCTAATTTGCTTGCAATGGCACCCCCATTAAAATCTACACAATTCATCTGGACCCTATTTCTACTGAACCTACTGACATTAAATTTAAACCATGTGTATTAAGTGTAAACAAATCAGCATTTTTTGTTACTGTTCACAGGTGCCATTTGTCTTCAGATGTCTGTGAAAGAAGCATTCATTTAATGATCGTATCTATGATTGGGCATTATTCACACAAATGTTATAAAGGATAAATATATTTATATTTGATACATGCAGATAATTTTTGAAACGTTATTTTAGGAGATAAAAATATAATTTATAATTACAACCATTAAAAACATGAAACTTCAGACACACTATTCATACACAGAGGGATATACTGTTTTGAATAAGTCAATAAAAAATACATTGATTTTTTTTTTTCTGCTGTCACAACACACGTTTAGCATTTCATTTAATGCTTGGACAAATGTTTAGTACCACTATGGGGAGTTTTGGCTCAAACTTTCCCAGAGAACTTTTCCTTCTAAAATAGCAACGCTGTGAATATTTCAAATATTGCAAATATCAATTAAGAAGAAAACAAAACAATAAAAAAGATATTTTTTATATTTAAACAGACTTGATATTATTTTAGGATTTTTTAGATAACATAAGATTTGCCCCCTTCATGTTATATTTAACTTACAGAAGAAGCTGCAGCACAAAATGGTAATTAAATGGTTAAATGCTTATTTCTAATGTGCTCCTACAATCCATGAATAGAATCCTGCCCCTAAAGCAGGACTATCCCTATTGTGCTGTACAACAGCAATGATGTGATCAGTATAAAAAGGTGGTGTGGGGGTGCTCTTTTTAGCTCTACATCAATGCACTAACTTGAAAGATCAGTCTTGAAAATGTGTGGAATGCCTCTCTAAGAATGGGGAGGGGGGACGACTTTTCTTTAAATCCTGGAAAGTACATGGACACTGGTGTTGTGAGAGAGGGGGGGATGGGCAAGAAGAGTGTATACAGCTTTAAGCCTTAACTGAATGCATTCGTTCTGGTTCATTGATTGTGGAAAAAAATGAACATTTTCCTCCATGTTTGTTATTGGCAGATAGGAATATGTTGCGCTGTCCAGCACTCTAGGAGCTGCGGAATAGAATTCAGCATCCTTCAGTTTCATACCTCCCTATATATCTAACACCAGACATCCCCACCCTTGTTGGGTGGGGTTCCTCCCAAACAACACTCGGGTGGCTTTTTATTACTATTACAAGGAAGTATAAAAACATTACATACTAAGAATTTTGGAGAAAGCAGTTCTTCACTGTTTACATCTCAAAAAAATGTTACATAAGTCAAGCATTTTCCTGCCAATATGAATATCTGTTCCAAATCTCAGGACATCTGCAGTGAATTAGGCATAGCTCAAGCATTTGCATTTTATTTAGAAATACACAAGTCTATTTACAATACCAATTCCACTTAGTTCATTATTATTATTCTTTTCAAATCACTGGCTGGCATGACAACTGATCTCTCAGCATGGAATGAACAATCATCAATCTACAGGGGATCAGAAAAAATGTACATGTAAACATGTAAATGTTCATTTGTCTAGGGTGCAAATGAAGGTAGAAATACAACCACCCCCCTCAAAAAAAAACTGGAACAGGATAAGTGTATTAATGAAAAGTCATTTAATGAGTAGAAGGCTTTGTTATTGGATGCCCTCTGTATGTTGCAATGTAATGACATCTGCCACATGTATGATGACATTAAGTTGCAACGGCTGTGGGCTACTTATGTGCCACACATGTAAACCGTTAATAAAAAAGGGAAGGGGGAAAAAAAGTCCTGTAAAAAGACCCTGCACTGCAGCCGCTAAACCTCAAGTATGGCTGTTGTGGGTGTGCTGGTAACACCAATACACAGAAAGTATCAGAAAGGAAAGAGTAACAGCAACATAGTCGGTAGTTCACCCCCATAAAGAGTGGGGACTAAACATCCACCCAGGCATCATTAAATTCCTGGTAGTTCATTTGAGTTAACTTTTATTTGATAAATTAAAATATCTGCCTGAAAGACCGTCAACATATTACATATAGTAATAGATATATTGGCCCCACGTTAGGGTAGGGAACACAGACTACCTCTGGTTCTCAGCAGGTGCACATAGCCCTAAGTATGCACCTTCAGTTAGCAACCACACCCCTCTGAGGACAAAGTTCCCAATTCTATGGAGCTAACTTACATTTCCCTCCCTTTCAATAAGCCCACAACCTTTCCTTAATTCTGTCCCTGTAACCAGCAAAAAAAGGGTGCAGTTCATAGCCTTTTGGTAAGTGGAATTCAGAATAGATTGTACTGTGCACTCCTGTTGTTTTACCTGTCTCTGAGGCAAATTCACTAAGATTCGTAGTTGCGCCAGCATCCGCTTCGCCGCACTTCGCCAGGCGAATTTTCGCCAGCGCTACGCGAATTCACTAAAATCCGAAGTTGCGCTCAGGGGAAGCGTAAGGTTGCGATGTTGCACTAGCGTTAATTCGCCAAGCAAAGCGAATTTACGCTATCGATGCTTAATTTGCATACAGCGCCAAATTGAAGTTACAATGGAGGTATATGTAGCATCACTACACAAAAAAATTTTCGGTCTTTTTCAGCCTATCACCCATAAAAAAAAGAAAAATAGCCATAGTTTTTTGGGACTTAGAAAGATTTTTAACTTTTTTTGAAGCAATCTCTATCTACTCTATTGCACTTCGCCTGGTCTGAGGTGGCGAAGGAAGTCTGGCGTAGCGTTCAGAAAAATGCGCGCGTCAGTGAATTTGCGTAGTTACGTCCGTTGCGCAAATTTGCCAGACGTAAGGGTGCGAAGTAACACTAGCGAATTTACGCCAGTGTCTGTTAGTGAATCGGCGAATTAACGAAAATGCACTACGCTAGCGAATTAAGGCTAGCGTTAGGCGCTTTGTCCTTTAGTGAATTTGCCCCTAAGTATTTTGTCAGGATTTACATAATCCCTAAAATAATCAGTGCATCAGAATTAAAAGAAAGATAGTCTTGTGCTTATGTTTGCTTTTCCCGTCGAGATGAAGATTTGCCTTCTCAGGTCTTTTTAAGGAAATATAAAAGATTTTTATTATAAACACAAACTGACGTTTCGACATACCCTAAGACCTTTCTCTTTGAGAGCATTGGTCTTGGCTTAAGGTGGGAGTTGCAAATAGAAGGCATAGTGGCAAGTACTGTACCTTGTGAGTAGCATTCTAGCGAGTACTGTTTTAATAAACCTTTAGGGGCTGATTCATTAAGGGTCGAATATTGAGGGTTAATTAACCCTCGATATTCGACTAGGAATTGAAATCCTTCGACTTCGAATATCGAAGTCGGAGGATTTAGCGCAAATAGTGCGATCGTACGATCGAAGGATTATTCCTTCAATCGAACGATTAAATCCTTCGAATCGAACGATTCGAAGGATTTGAATCCAACGATCGAAGGAATATCTTTCGATCAAAAAAACTTAGGAAAGCCTATGGGGACCTTCCCCATAGACTAACATTGACTTCGGTAGCTTTTAGCTGCCGAACTAGGGGTCGAAGTTTTTTTTAAAGAGACAGTACTTTGACTATCGAATGGTCGAATAGTCGAACGATTTTTAGTTCGAATCATTCGATTCGAAGTCGAACTAGCCCATTCGATGGTCGAAGTAGCCCAAAAAATACTTCGAAATTCGAAGTTTTTTTACTTCGAATCCTTCACTCGAATTTAGTGAATCGGCCCCTTAGACTTTATTTAGGCTGCTGGAACATGCAACCCTTCAGAAAATATATGGAACCCCCAATGCAACCCATGGTAAACCCCTTGTGACAGGTAGTTTTTTGGAAAAAATGAAAAGACACGACAGGTGGTTTCCATTTATACCAATGAAAGGATGTATGGGGGGTTGGTGTATCAGGTATTTTCCAGCAGAAGTCTTATTTTATATGAGAAAGGTTCATCCTGTAGGTGTAGAAAGAGCCATGAATGACATTGTCCCTCTGAATTTCCTCTGAAGTGCTAAAGCCATTGTATTTTCAACAGCTTATCTGTCATCTGATATGCAATTTTGGGTAATATTGGTGTTACTGTCCCTTTAGGCTAGTGCCACACAAGGGTTGAAGTCAGCAGGCTATGTAGGGAGTATATATCTTTTCTTTTTTTTGCATCCGGAACCATTGTGTTGCCTCCGGCGTGAATACACTCAGCTGATTTTGTTGAAGAAACGCAGGACTTTGCATTTTGTGCAGAAATCAGCCAAGTGTGTTCGCGCAGGAGGCAACACAATGGTTCTGGATTCAAAAATAAGAGGAGAGTACCGCCTGAACAGGGGCTAAATTTGGCCTGCATATTTCATGTGACACTAGCCTATGGTCCTTAATTCAGGATTTTGGTCCCTGGATAAACTGTGTTCTGCTATTTCCTCAGCGAAGTCCCCATGCCTAGAAAATGCTGGTATTTTAATGGCCCTTTAGGCTACTGGCACATTTCTACTCCACAGAGCAGATTTCACCCAGAAAAAGCATGTTGGAATTTTCTCCCTGTGTGCGCATTGAGGGACTACAGTCCTGTTAGTGCACACTTATAATGTACATAGAGAGGAAAGGGGCCAAATCGGAGAGGCATTTAGCCTTAAAGGGGGTGTTCACTTTCAAACAACTAGTTGCTTTCCGAAAGATCACCAGAAATAACGACTTTTTCTTTACTTTTATATACTTTCTTTTTTCTATGTGTCACTGTATTTCTAATATTGAAGTATAAACAGTGTCTTCTTTCAACTTCTAAAGCAGCTCTGGGAGGGGGGGGGGTCACCGACCCTGTAAACTGTTCTAAATTGATACATTTAGTTGATATATTTATCTTTGTCCCTGCTGAGCAGAATCACTGAGTTTCATTAAAGGCAGGTGTTAGAATTGATACAATAGTTGCTAATACTCCAGAGATGCTGCTAAGAAATGTATCAACTAAATGTTGCAAAATTGTAACAGTTTAGAGTCTCGCCTGAATTACTGAGCTGTCAGACTGAAACACCAGATAGAGTCCTGCACGGAACCATACTTACTCGCTTGGACCCGCTACCCGACCTGCAAGTACCTTATCCGCAACCCGCTGACCATCAAGAAACAGGAAGTGGTCATTGTAAACCAGAAGTGTCATCATTAGAAGTTGACGTGATCAGAAAAAAAGGAGTAAAACTCACTATTGAGAAGACCCGCAACCCAAACCGCAACCCGCAAAACTGCAAATACTCGCTCCCGGAACTTCTATGTGCAACCCGCAGGGTTCCACAGATTTTTGTGGGTAAACCGCGGGTACACGACCCGCTGCAGGACTCTAACACCAGAGGCAGGAATATTCAACTTTAAATTTTGGAAAGACAGTAAAAAATAAATAATTGAAGGTAATTGAAAAAAATCTTTATTTCTGGGGAACAAAACTGAAAAAAGTTTGGAAGGTGAACAACCCATTTAAGGTCCCCCTTTAAAGACCTTGGTCTTTGGGAAAATTGTCCCTGGGCAATCTTCCTAGCTGCTGCTATTGCTCAGAAATGTCTTTTTTCCTTACCATCATTTTTCGATCAGGTTTGCCACCTGGCTGGTAAGAATGAGGCTTGATGCCAATGTTATACTGTACATAAGAGAGATAAAGAAAAGAAAGATAAAGACAAAGAAAGACTAGTATATTTTCTGAATAAGGCAGCGACCCTCATTTCCATTCCCTATGTATTATAAACGTCAGATATTTTAGATCCATTTTTTAAACGATATTCATTGATGGTCTGAACACATGCTTTAAAAGAAAAAAAAACGGGACAGGCATCATTTATTGTAATTGCTCTGCTGGGGCTTTGCCGTCCAGTGCAGTATGGAAAAGGTGGGTGTTGAACTACACTGTGAATGGCAGCCATTTCTGGTATTCCGGAGGGCAAGAGAAAGTGGGCATAAAATAAAAAAAAACAGGGCAAGGACAAGTACCTTTCATGATTATGTCAGTTGTTTTGAAGAACACTGCAGCTGGCCTGCTCAGTCACACTGACACAGGTAGTGGTTTAATTCTGTAGTTGGTAGTGGTTTTCAGGTGACCAGTGGCTGGGTGCTAGGCAAGCCAGGCTTGTTGCTGACTTTCAGCTGATACTGGATGACTGCAAAGCCAAATACCAATAGAAGAGGTATAGAGTCATACTTACATATTTCTTCATTGTCATACGTACAATGCAAACAAATACTTTTAAAAAAACAAACAAACAAAACAAAAACAGTAAGGCTCCTGCAGAATATAGATATAGGTGATAGAGCTGCCAACCAACATTAATCTAAATTATGATAGCAACACAATCACAATGGGAAAAACCTAAGGGTGACGACACACAGCGGCTACTAGTAGTAGCTACTTGTCAAGGCTACAAAATAGACAAAAGTGATAATATAGTATCGTCTATTTTTTCTAGAAGCAGCTACTAGTAGCTCTGTGTGTCTGTACCCTAAGAAGCATTATTCTATTCAAATGGTTGTTTTAATGTAATGTAGTTTAATGTATTGTTGACTGTCTGTGGCCCTCAAGTTTTGTTAAACTATATATATCTGTAATATCTAAATCTCAAGTATAGGACATATTTTAGATACTGAATTAAACCCCAAGCATTCTTATGATGGTTGTAAAGCAAACTAATGTGCACAGTCTAATAGCCAAACATTCAAATAATGCAACAATATCTAAACTGTAACAGCTTTACGACACCCAGCATAACCATAACTGTACATTACTAGTGCTGATCAAATCTAACCTACCACCAGTTGAGGGCATCTCCACAAAAATGGTCAAGGTTTTATGAGAAGGGAGGGGCTTATTTAACAGCTAACTGATGCCAATTTCAGAAGCAATATTTGGCTAATTATCTAGTGCCGGCTGCAGGTTTTATGAAACCCAATCCATTTGAAACAAGCTGGTGATATATGAAAGCTAGTTATAACTATTCATAATATTTTGGGTAGCAACATGTTCAAGATACCAAAACTTCCCCCATAACAATGGGTTGAACTCCAAAACTGTATCCTAATTTTAATTTTCAGACATGATTGCAGATGTTCTTCATGATCAGAACGTTAAAAATCCAGCTTTGTCAGTAAAACAGTTGCCTTTAGGTGTCCATGGCCGAAGGCACGTGTACCAAGAGTTTAGGATACATTTAGGTCCACCTAACAAAAATCCTGGGATTCTGCCAGATCTTTAAAATGAATACTGGAAATGGTGCATCCCCATAAATATCATATAAAGTCAGAAGCAGCCACACTTCATAAAGCAAGGTATTCAGTCAAATCAATATCTGTATTAAAAAAACACAATTTTCTTAATAGTGAATCACATTAATGCACTCATCATTATCTGACAAATGCATTAAAGGGAAATATATCCTCTCTAGATGTTGAGTTTATCTTCCATTTATTTGCCATTAAATAGAAAGTAAAGGTAAAGGGCAAGTTTTATTGTGTGAATAGATCATTCCTTCCCTGTATATTTGGATGTACACATATGAAGGAACCAAATTACTAAATCTGGCAGAAGTAAAGCTAAGAATTCTCCACAAACATTACTGCAACACCACTTAGGGGCAGATTTATGAAAGGTCGAATTGTATTTAACCTACATTAATTTGAGTGTTACCCCAAATTCACTGATTTGAGTTTTTTCCATCTGAATTTATTTTAAATCAGATAATATTCGAGTTGTGAGTTTATTCAAGGTATAAAAAAAACTCACAAAGCTCTAAAATTCGACCTTTGATAAATAATCCCCTTAATCTGTATATTATTTATGTTTTTTTCCATCAGTCTATGAAGACTATATTAGGCTAGATGACCATATGTGAGCAATCTATTAATAAAACACTTTAAAAAATACTTTTAAAAAACGTTTTTTCCTTAAATCATATTTGGATCAAAAGTCATGTCATTTGATAGGTGTTAATATGTTTCTAAGGATAAGTACTCCCTTAAAAAAAAAGGACCCCATTTTTTAAAATTTCCTTTAGCAAACAAATCATATGTAACCCCATCCTTAATTATAGGACAATGCAAATTGATCTGTAAACATTAAGACAATTATTAAAGGGGTGGTTGACCTTTATGGTAACTTCTAGTATGTTACAGAATGGTTAATTCTAAGCAACTTTTCAACTGGCCTTCATTTTTTCTTTTTTTATAGTTTTTTAGATGATTTGCCTTCTTCTGACCCCTTTAATCTTCAAAGTTGCTTTGTGTAGCTAGCAACTTGTTCTGAAAATACAGTACTCCCATTGTGACACAAAATTACCCTCCTCCCATAATGATTCACCTGGACCACCATTATTTTCACTTAATTTTAAATCCACCAGATATGCATGTAATTGCCCCAGGTGTTAATTCCTTTGGGAAGCATCCCATCCTTTCCACTTTTACTTGCCTCTTGGGCTATTAGGGACTTTCTGGATACTACCTATACTGCAGCAAATAAAAATTACAAATTCACTGAACTATTTCAACACTTTTGTAGCAAGTGTCAGTTACACAGGAAAAAAGAACATTTTATAGTTTCATATTTTGCAATCTACATTGACCTTGAAAATTTACAAACCTGTTTGCAAAATCAAAATAAAACATGTCTCATCCCAAATTAACTATTAAGTTACAGGGGGCAATGGGAGTTGTAGTGAAAGAGGGAGGGCATGTTTTACAGCTCTAATAATAATGTTTTGTTTTATTATATTTTGGATGGTCTGTCATGTAGAAGGAAGAATAAAATAATTCTAAATCCCCTGTTAGATAAATAATTCAGCATTGCAAAGAATTGTTTTGCACAAAGAATGACATACTTGTATAAATGTGTTTTGTTTGGGTCTGAGTAGGTGTAACTTACAGCTTGTTGTTAAACTACTTTTCCCAGCATCCCCTCAGAATAACTGCTGGAAACCAATAGCACAGATCTCTGGTTAAGGGCTCTTACTGACGAGCGGCTGAAGCTGCGCTCCCCTGCGTTCCGTTTTTCAGCGTTCAGCCTCAGGGGAGCGCAGGAATAGACGCATTTAGCTTTTTTCAATGGAGCTGTACTCACACAGGCATGTGTAGTTGCCGAACGGAGGAAAAATGCAGCATGTTGCGTCTCAACCTGCGTTCGAGCCTACACGCGCTTCAACTGCTCCTCAGTAAGAGCCCTTACAGTGGCAGTGCTAAACATCACTTGCTGCAGGAACAGTTGCTATAAATAAAAAGCAGGTGGTGTTAAATGATGCAGTAGAATGATCAAGAACAGGTGTATAGAACAATAAGTACAAGGATAAAACCTGTATCGAAGTAAATTAATTGAACAGGTGAGGGTACAATAATTAGGATAAAAACAGCAAATAATAAACAACTGGTTAATGCAAATATGTTCATTTAGGAATTTAAATCATGGGAGTAGGATCAGTGTTAAAAACAGCATTTTTAAAAATAGATTACATATCTACACTCTACATTGCACAACAGTTACAAAAAGAATATGATTCCCCCCTGACATTTCTCTCGTTTACATTTGTCACTAGCTACTTCATGTGGCTACTTACTCTCTCCCTACTCTGGCCTCTGTCACTCCTTTCAGTGGCTCCCTCTCTCCCCTTCCCCTGGCCTCAATCTATTGTCTTGCTGGCCTCTCTCTATTCTTCTTGCCTCATAGAAAGCACAGTGGAAGAGACCAATAGAGGGAGTGGGGTGAACTGGGAGTGGGGGGAAAAAAAGAAGAGAGAAATGGAAATCACTCACTAAAAAGTAGGGGGGAAAAAAAAGACTTCAAGAGTAGATGGAGTGAGTAGCAAACTGAGTAAATATTTTGGAAGGAAACCTGAGGAAGGGTAGATATACAGTAGCAGAGTAGTAAAGTAACATTATTGGGAACCAAACAAGCAGATGGCTATGCTGTTCTTCTTTAATGGACTTGAGAATGGGCTGTGCAACTTGAGGCCCAGGGATTGTGTGAGGCCCTCCAGGGTATTTCATCCAGTTTCCCACCACCATTTGCTTGTTGGAAATCACCTTGCATATCATTATACTATTATCTGAACTGCAAGCATGTGTTATTGTATAATCACCCAATACATGTCGCCCAGACTCATTCCTAAATCTTGGAAACCTAGTGAAACCAAATAATTTGGCCAGGTTATTCCAAAAGCGCAACGATTTGCACTTTTCCTCTTTTTAGTAAAGCAGCACTAAAATCTTAGCATTCTACAATACCTTAGAAAATAGTATACAGACTAATTTTATACCAACCTGAGCCATTCAATTAGAGGGTTCGATTATAAATGATGTATCTTAAATATAAGTTATGCCTCCATATGAGTCCCATGACGCTTTTTAGTATGTAATGGAGTATATTTATCAAAAAGTTAAGTTAGAGATCACCACAGTCCACTCTCCATTCATTTCTATGGGATTTTGGGCGTATTTATCAAAGGATTAACTTTCACCCATTCATAAATACTCTTTTAAAAATCCCATAGAGATTAATGGAGTGGCAGAATTTCACTCTAGGGGACTGTGGTGATCTCTAACTTCACTTTTTGATGAATATACCCCATAGTGTTATCAACACCACCAAGAAAATGGATATCATGATGGATACATACTGGATGGCACCATATATTCCTATTGGCACTAATAGCAATGCCTAACAAGGAATGAAAATAATTAAATAACAGGGGTATCACGTGATCAAAGATGGTCCTACAGAGGATACCTCTGGTGTCATGGATTTTTATAGCTCTGCCTTGTACAGAAGCCCTATTCATATGATTTATAATTTTTTAGCTTAAAGGAGAAGGAAGGTCTTCTTCCCAGGCCCGGATTTGCGGCGAGGCCGCATAGGCCCGGGCCTAGGGCGGCATGCCGCCCAGCCGCAGCGTAGTTTGCGATGTTCTGGTGGAGCACGATGCTTAATGCTCCAGTGAGAAAAGATGCACGAAATTCTACGGGAGGGAGGGGGCGCCGGAGAGCACTGGCCTACGGGCGCCATGAGGAGAAATCCATTCCTGCTTCTTCCACTTAGGGGTGCCAAATGTAAGGCACCCCAAGTGATTGTATTTACTAACCTGAAACCCCAGGCTCGTGATCCAATCGGCAGAAAACTGCACCGGCCTGGGGTTCTTCCAGCGAACACCACGGAGCGATCCTCTTTCAGCTTATAGAAGGAGTATAGAAGGATTATTGGGGAGGGAAGGAGAATTGGAAACAAGATAAACCTGTGTGTAGGGGTGAACTAGGTAACAAAACAGCAGAAGAGGAGCAAGGGAAATGGGTTTATCTGGTGGCAATATTTGGAGTTCTGAATGGAGGCTCCACAGGTACACACGGGATAAATAATTCAAATTTTAAAAATCAAGGAAAACAATTGGTCAAAATGATGTGATTGATTAAACTTTCTCTGTATAATACTTCATGAAAATGATTATGAATAGAATCATTTGAATAGAATGTTTGCCAGATTTATATACAATTACTTTCTGTGCTGCTAGAACGGCCAATATCTGGCAAGGACAAAGACACTGATGCATGGAGTAAAGGAAAGAGCAGCGTCAAAGATGAACATAGGACAAAAAGGTGCTTGAGTTTAGTAAGCATTATAAATTATGTTTGGATATAGGCTGAGCTATAGTTAGAGCAAGGATATCCAGGAGGAAACGGAAGAGGAAATAAGTGATTCTGAGAGCAGGGAGGTTAGCAGGGGCTTCATGTACAGTATTTTCTAAAACAAGGTCGTTTCCTATAAGCTCGCACAAATTCATATATAATATAATAATTTTAATATATATTCATTCTGTATCTTGCCGTGATCCATTGCAAATGCATTCATAATAGAAGTGTTAGAGGTAAAATATACCTAGTTAAGAATGAGGGTGTTTGTGCATGTACACAACATTCCAGCATGTTTGCTTTTATACTAATTATTAAAGGCTTCACATTTGTACCTAAGAACATTTTTTCCTACCCGGTACTTTTGCATAACATTACAGGTTGCTAGGGTCCTAAACCTTCAGCGAATCTATACATAACACTGGCTGCTCAAACACTAGAAAGTTTGAGATTTAGCCAAATAATCAAGAGTTGCTTGTTAAAAAGTGCAAAAAGTACAAATTGACTTGCTTCACACTTTCCACCATATACTGCTGTTAGTACACAGAAGCAAAGAACAGACTTGTTTTTCTGGCATCCAGTCACTGGAGAGATGGAAATGTTTGTAGAGATATATATAGATAGATAGATAGATAGATAGATAGATAGATAGATAGATAGATAGATACAGTATTAAACATTCTGTCGTAGTATTGCAAGATTCAAAATTACTCATTACAACAATCAAATAAGTGACACAGCGCACCAAATCGTTCTGTGCAATTTTTTTGCAATCTATATTTAAAATTTAGGAGCAGATTTATTAAGGTTCGAGTTTTTTTTTTCCACAGAAATTCGAGTTGTATTTTTTGCTTAAAACTCGCATTCTTTGGGTTAAAAAAAAACTTGAATTGTTAAGAGTTTAAAAAAAAAACGAATATTAGAGAATTATTATACCCCACCCCTGGAAATAGCTAGAATCTGAAAACATACCTCCTAAAACCTGTAGAAGTCAATGGCAGAGGTCCCTTGAACCATTTAAAGCGGTTAACAGCCTGCTTGATCTTCGACTTTTTTTCGGGGGGTTTTGCTCAAATGATTCCAGTGGTTCAATTTATTTGCAGAAAACTCGATCAATTCAAGTTTTTGGGTTGCGGGACTCTAACTCGCAGGATCCGGTTTTCATGTTTTTAATTTTTCTTAAATAAGCTACCATTCGAGATTCGAGTTCATTTGAGGTAAAAAAAAGAAAAGAACTAACACTAGGGGGCAGATTTACTAAAGTTCGAGTGAATTTTCGAAGTCCAAAAAGTTTGAATTTCAAAGTAATTTTTTGGATACTCCAACCATCGAATAGGCTACTACGACCTTCGATTAGAATGATTCGAAGTAAAAATCGTTCGATTATTCAACCATTCGATAATCTAAGTAACTTCGACTTCAATACTTCGCCAAATTAAGTCTTTACACATCGACTAAAAATCCTTAGATCGTACGCTAAAATCGTTAGAATCGTTCGATTTTTATTCGACCACATGATTGCCAAATTTGCTGAAAAAACTTTGAATTCAATATTCAAATTCGAAGTTTTTTAATTCGATGGTCGAATTTCGAAGTTTTTTGTATTTCGAAATTTGACCCTTGATGAATCTGCCCCTAGACCTTTGATAATTAACCCCTTTTAATGTGTTCTCATTTTCCCTATACATCCCTATAGCTTTTGTCTTGAATATTGCACTTCTGACATTCATGGTGGCAAAAAGTCACCTGGTATCATTGCCTTAAAGGGGAAGGAAACCTAGTCGGTGCAAACCCCCCACCCCCCCTCCGTTTGTTGCCCACCCTCCCTCCTCCCCCTGGCCTACCCGTCCCGCTGGGCAAATGCCCCTAACTTGTTACTTACCCTTCTGCGCAGGTCCAGTCCAGGGAGTTCACCGACGACATCTTCTTCCACGCGATCTTCTTCCTGCTGTGAACGGCGTTTTGGCGCATGCGCAGTCGGATCATTTTCGCCGGTACGGATCTACTGCGCATGCGCCAAAAGTCACGCGCATGCGCAGTAGATCGTACCGGCAACATGCTCCTACTGCGCATGCGCCGGTCAAAGCAGGAAGAAGATCGCGTGGAAGAAGATGTCGTCGGTGAACTCCCTGGACTGGACCTGCGCAGAAGGGTAAGTAACAAGTTTGGGGCATTTGCCCAGCGGGACGGGTAGGCCAGGGGGGAGGAGGGTGGGTGGGCAATATACGGGAGGGGGGGTGGGGGGTTTGCGCCGACTAGGTTTCCTTCCCCTTTAAGCTGGCCATAGATGTAAAGATTTTTAAAAGATCCGATCGTCATTGTGACACCACGATTATCTCAAAACGATCGTACGAATTGTCCATCAACTAAAAAGACCATTTGCCAGGAAAACAAAGGGTAGCTGCCTACTTGGCCCTGCAAACATAGATAGATTGAACTGGGGCCGATAAAGACTTTTTAACCTGCCCGAACAATTTCCTGACAGATGTCGGCCGAAAAATTGTAAGATGTACGATCGTTTGAATCCCACTAACTTCATGATAATTCCGAAGGATTGGTTGGACTTCGGTAAAATCGTTCGTTCGGCAAGAAAAATCTTTGCGTCTATGGGGAGCTTTAGTTTTGCTATAGAATCAGTGACTCATATAATTAACTAAACACTGTAGGTTGTTATCTGACCCAAAATTAAAGCTACAGTACTGGTAATTATATATTATCCAAACAGTGGTTTTGCAACCTAAAACAGCTCCAGGTAGAGGAAAAGTACTGTACGTGTTCAGAAGTTTCAGTATCCCTTCAGTAACCCTAAAGTGGACCCGTCACCGGACATAAAAATCTGTACAATAAAAGTCATGAAATCCAAATTCTTTTTTTTATTAAAGCATTCATAGCTGTTGTAAACTAAATTAAAAATCTCAGCTGTCAATCAAATATTGGCGACCCTCCTCTATGCCTTAGCAAACAATTACTTTCACTTTCCATTCAGCACTTCCTAGATGTCACTGCTCTACCCACATTCCCCCAGTTCTCTTAACCATTTAATTGTGCAGCCAGGGCTTGGGGATGGACATCAGGTCCCCTATTCTGGTGCACAAACAAGATTCTGACATCATGCAAGGCTTGCCTTAATAACAGTGTCCACAAAATGGCTCCTGCCTGCTTGCTATAATTATGAGTTCCCAGACTGATGGAAACACGATTCAAATAATGTATACAGTGTAATTAAAGTTAATTCTGCTTGACTAACATAATAAAATAGGATTTGGAGTAATTTTCCCCTTTAAGGAAATTTGAATGACATTTAAAGGGATACAGCAGTCACATATTAAAGTGATTATTTCATATTGTGCATTTAAGAATAGGTTTGAGATGTATGAGGAGTGCATTTCCTAGAATTCATGTTTCTGATTCCTTTCTGGCAAACAATCCCAGCCCAAGCCCAGGCCATCTTGCTTTATGGCAGGGATTATAGATAGACACAGAGAATAACAGCAAGTAACACGCAGGATATTGTAGACAGCAGGATACATGTCTTTATTAAAAGGCCTATTCATTTAAAAGATTGTTCTAAGAGGTCTTTGTCTTGTTTTGACAGTTGGAAGGAGAGTGATATTCTGAGACAATATCTAATTGGTCTTTATTTATTATTTGTATTTTTAAGCTTTTTATTCAAAGCCAGAAAAGAACCTATTACCTGTTTTTACATTGTCATAAACTTTGGGACACTATTGTAAAATGACTAGCCATTAGCAACAATGCTTTTTTTTTTTTACCATAATATATGAATTCATCAAATGTCAATGCATCTCTAATAGCACTGAAGCTACAGATTTATAAATGTTTTTTTAAATAGGCAATATGCAGAAAAAGTAAACCTGCCACCATTAGCTCTAAACATCAGTTCTTCAGATCTAGAAGCTGATCAGCATTTCAAATCATGTAGCAGATTTGCACATTATAAGAACGCTTGAAACGACCAGTGCTTGGAATTAGCTATAGAACAATAGCCAGCAGGGTAAACAAGTATTTCACAGTACTGGTTTGAAGCGTGAAATATTATTTTAATGAGACGGTGACACATTTGCAGGTGATTATCAATCTGGATTTGCAAATGAGACAAATAAAAGAAATGACTATTTTTTAATGTCCTTTTCCAAATAAGCCCATAGGACAAACAGAGCAGCAGACATTGCTATATGGATTGTCGGTGGCCACAAATATTGTACATCTTAGGAAAGGAATAAACAGAACGTAACAGTGCAGTAAAGCAGTAATTTATTAATACTGCAGCACTTTGCCTTAAACTCTTTCACATCCAGGGGTTGAATGTAATCTCACACCAAAAGAAAACTAAAAGAAATTTATAATCCAAAATATATAATGGCACCTCCTTTTTATCAAGGTTATAACACAATGTTAAAATGTATGTATTTGAATGCATTGTTTTAACATTTATTTTGGATTCCAATGACCCTCATTCATAGCCAAAATGAAGACCTCGGCAAACGAGTAGATCTTCACGTATGGCCAGTTTAAGTTAACAATCTGATCTCAGCCCAAAATATGGAAAAAACGTCTCCCACAATTGTAAATGTATAAAATGGGATATTTTAGGCTTTGTCCCAATCTGTCATGGCACCCCCAACAGTGGAGGATTAATGCATAGGCTTAACTAGGCTATAGCCTAGGAGTCTGGTGTGATCAGGGGCCCATCTAGCTATTTTAAAATTATTATTTCTCTTTCTTAATCTTTTAATATTTATTTATATTTTTTCTTGTGTCCAGATGGGTGCACCTGGCAGAAGGCGGCAGGTCATGCTAGTAACATGTGCACAGAGCTTTCTACGTTGAGTTGGGTTCGGGTGGCCAGTGGAGTGGAGTAGCCTAGGGGCCTCACTTCTCATTAATCTGTACTGCACCCCAAATACTCAAAGTCAAAGCCTGGACACATCCCATACAACACCCAATGTCTGGTAAGCCTATTTCTTCACAGGTTTGCAAATGGGAATTGTCCCTTCTATATCAAAACAAATGAGGTATGGGAAAGGGCTGCTAATAATATAAACATTAAGGTCAGGTAGGGATCTGATTCTTCATCTGCCAATGCTGTAAACTCATTTTCCTCCTCACAAGCCAAGTTCACCTTCATACCTATGATACCTATCATACCTGTGCCAGTTGTGTACATTTACCCTTCACGCTGGACTGGGAGTAGTGCAAGTGCTAGTATGCACTTTTCAGCTTTCAAATGGGGGTCACTGCACCCACCGAAAAACAAATTCTCTTTAAGGCTACGCATTTATAGTTACTGCTAATTTTTATTACTCCTCTTTCAATTCATATTCCAATCTCTTATTTAAATCAGTGCATCCAATTTGGACCCTAGCAACCAGATTCCTGCAATTGCAAACTGGAGAGCTACTGAATAAAAAGCTAAATAACACAAATAATACAAAATTAAAACCCATTGCAAATTATATCAGAATATCAATCTCTACATCACACTAAAAATGAATTTAAAGGTGAACAACCCCTTTAACAATCTATTACACATTATATTAATTGATCCAATCAACTCAGACACAAAATATATCAATATGTGGCACACTACAACCAGATCCATATGTCTCATATCAATGTATACTATGTAGTGTGCATGGATTCATCCAATAGGTGTGACTGTCAGAGAGACTGCTTAAGTCAAACTGGATATAAGGGGATATAAAACAAGTATTTTTAAACACATTTAGCACAAGGCTTTCCATTTTATATGTAATACGCTGGGTTTTAATTGCAGTTCCTCTTGATTAGTTACAATAGGACTTTGTCCACAAAACAATATTATAAACTGGGGTAAATATGGAGAAATACACTTCTTACAAACTCAGAATCAGAACTGCTGCCATTGCAGAATGAAAAAAAAAAACAGAGTAGCACCTAAAGGTTAAATGTGGGTTGATTAAAGAAGGAATGGAAGAAAGAAAGAAAAACAAGAACTGACATTCTTCTGAGCTTTCTGAATTTCCCACTGAATCATGATTCATGGTCCAGATGAGTTAACCTGGACAGTAACATCTATAAATTAGTTGACATAGAGACATATGTGGGTGGGGGCTGCCAAGCACCCAGACCCCCGAATTTACAAAATTCTTAACCATTCTCAGTTGGTAATTATGCTCTGCCATGACAGAATTGATACAATGTAAATCGCTAATAATTCATTCCGCAAGAGTTTTGCTAACCTAGATATTGATGTGAAATACAGAAAGGTAACTATATACATTCACTGCAATGATTCACAATCACCATTATATATGATATATAAAATTTACTTTTTTTTTTTAATTAACATGCGTAAAGTAATCACACTACTTTTTTGGAAAGTGTTAGGTGAACAGCACATGGGTAATTTTCTCCAATAATGTAAATATGTCAGTGGAAATTGATAAATTTTGGGCTAAAGTAACAACGTTCATAGAACAAACTCTATACCTGCCAAAGGTGCGATCACCAGAGGCATTTCTCCTGGGTCTGGTGGAACATATAGTGCCAGACAAGCACAGGCACTATTGTGACTTTTGTACTTCTATGCTAGAAAAACCATTATTCTGTCATGGAAACTACCCAACCCACCTACCCTGAAAAGATGGAAATCTTTGATAAATGAGGCCCTCCCATTTTATAAATTGACCTATTTGAGTTGAGGCTGTCCAGACAAATTTGACAAAGTCTGGGGCCTGTGGGCAGACACCATGGACTACAGCACAAAATAACAGATAAAATAGCACCCAGGACAGGAACGTCTGAGTAAACTACACGGCCTCTCCCCCCCCCCCCCTATTTGTTGTGTATTTGTTATAAGTTAAAAAAAAGGTTTATTCATTCATACACTCTGCTTTGTTGGAGTAATGCAAAAAAGATGGTTCAATCTCAAGTATAAAAAAAGGAATGTTGTATTGTGCCCATTGGCAAATACCTTGTTGTACAAAACAAAAAAATAAAAACCTTTTTTTTTAAAAAAAATATGTCAGTGGAGAAAACCCAATTGACTGCCTGCAGACTCTTGTATGTGGGTACAATGACATACAATGGGATAGACCAGTCAGTTGATAAACAGAGCGGATTTTGACGCATAAAAGCTTAAGTATGCATTTTTGCACCGAAATCTGCTCGATGTATGTGCTGATCCCATACCTTTCAGTGCACAAACATACAGGGGGCAGAAGGCAGAGAAAAAAGTTTTCTCTACATCAGAATTCATAAAAGTTATTCAAATGGTGACTACCAACACTTATAAAGGGATGGAAATTATCCTAATCAAACAGTGAAACCTTACTAAACAACTTAAGTTTCAGTGTTATCTGAACGAAATAAACTATGCTGAATTCAAAATTTCTTTAAATTTAGTTATTTTTAACAAATGCTGCAAGGATTTATAAAAATGACTGTTGCTCCATAGAAAACATTTTTTTTTTGTTACAAGATATAGGGATGATGATGCTATGGAGGTGAAAAAATTATTTGCAGTTTTAAGATTTCACCACTCTAAAATAAGGCACCACTTTAACAAAGGATTCCTCCAGAATATGCACTGCAGGTATCAAATAAATCATTATTGATCTCCAAGATTTTTTTCATGTGACCCACTTTAAGCAAATACAGGTAAGGAACCTGTTACCCAGAATGCTCGGTAAGTGGGGTTTTCCAGGTTTGTAATTTGGATCTCCAATTTAAAAAGAATTTAGGCATTTAATAAACCCAATAGGTTTTGCTTCCATTAAGGATGAATTGTATCCTAATTGGGATCAAGTACAAGGCACAGTACTGTACTGTTTTATTATTACAGAGAAAAAGTTCATCATTTAAGTTGACTCTGTAGGAGATGGCCTAATCTGAGCTTTCTGGATAATGGGTTTCTGGATAATGGATCCCAACCCTGTACTATATAAATGACTTGCTTCTGACCACTAGCTTTTGTACTATAGCCTATAGTACTAATTTTAAATGTCTCATTACTAGCAAGTTCAGATGTATGATGCAGATGTAGTGGTTTCTGTGCAAATACATGTTTTTTACTGCACCAATTAGTAATGCATAAGTGTTTGCTGTTAAGTTTTTGACATTATGAAAGGCCTACTGTAATACAGTTACATTTTAAGCTGGGAGTAGTATGGCATAATACTTTTTTTTATTTCTGGCACAAAACCATCTTCCAAGGTACCAAGTAACTACTGGGACAGATAGATATTTTGGACTGGTAAAAGACTGTCTGTAGACCAAGGGACAATCATACTGTTGTAAATAAAAGCAGATTGTCTGTTTATCTACCAAAGTTATACTTTATTATATGCCTTATTATACAGAGGTTTACAGAAATAAACTTTTCTACCAACACTTTCTCCATAATTTAAAAAAATGTTAAATACATAATGTCCATACAAATCCCGATAGTAATTGTTATATGTTAAATATATTAACATATTGATCCCAATGATAGGGTAAAATTAGCCTGGTATAAGGCACAAGGGATCATTTTCAACCAAAAAGCTTAACAGAAGGGTCAATTATTTCTTCCATGTGATGGATAACTAATAGATTTCCAACTAACAGGCGGAGGATGATCAGGGTTGTAGTTCAATATTACTGTAACAAGAGACCAGTTATGCAAACCTGCCTCACCCAGGATTTATTAGGATATACAAAATTAAAATACAGTTGTTGACATTACAAGAATATAATAAAAAGTACATTATCCAGAATTAATAAAATAATAGATATCCCCCACCAAATAGCAAACCTAATAGCATTTTTTCAGTCCCCCCTTCATTTATATCAATCTTGTTTATTGACTCTTTTTGGTCTCTACGCATAGGCTTTTTTGTGTGTTAAAAAATGCAAGCTGAATGAGTAGACATGCATATATCGAGTTCACGGGCATCTTAGGCATCTTAGTCATCTCTCTATTCAAGCATTATGAACACGCGTCAAAAGCATGTTGCGTCTAAAAAAAAACCATAGTGAATCTTAGTTGCAATTAAAC
Organism: Xenopus laevis; assembly: GCF_017654675.1. Classification (NCBI taxonomy): domain Eukaryota; kingdom Metazoa; phylum Chordata; class Amphibia; order Anura; family Pipidae; genus Xenopus; species Xenopus laevis. The sequence goes on from NC_054383.1 coordinate 87,485,981, forward strand.
ACAATTCTGAACAACCATGGATACAAACAAGCAGAATACAAGGGAATCTTTTAACTGATGCATTTAAATGCTCTCAAACCTGCGACTCAAACATGCATTAAATACCCCCATGCATACGGGACATTTATGTACACATTAGCGCATTATTACCTGATTTTTATCAGTCTCTGTCTCTAATTTATCCGGCCTCACATAAAACTCATTTGGGGAAAAGGTGGGCACAAGACTTATCTCACCATGCCTCACTCCAAGAGAGCAATGCTCGTCGAATATACAAAATTTAAAACCGGACCATTGGATCGTCCATATGCAATTCAGCAATTTAATGGAGGTTTGTGTCTGTGTGGATGAAATGCAAAGTAGAATTACAGTAAAAGTAATTACTATCATTTTGAAGGTAGCTAAAGTATTTTCTATACACATAAGTCATCTCCTAGTATCCATTTGCCTGGGTCAACTGCATATTCCTTTATAAAAAAAAGAAAGCATCAAGACACAAAAGTCACAGATCCCCTATCTGAAACGTACTGATCTATTAATTCATTAGCAAAGGGCTTTAGATAAGATCATTAAACCGGGATAAAGGCGCTAACCAAGCACAGTGGAATTTCTTAACGGAGACATAGGAAAAATGAAAAAACCCTAATTTTTTAGGCAATTATGAGTAATACTGTATATGGTGTTGCTTTTACATGGTGCTAAAAATTGATATCTTTAAAAATAGCCCCTTTATTGGAGCTCCCAATAGATGTTCACTGGTCCCTGTCTGTGTTTCAAATGAGGGTTGGGCATGTCCTAATGGTCCCTGCCAGAAGCGCAGTAGGAGGGGAAACAGCCAATCACAGCCCTGCATTCACACAAGCACAGACATGCTTCAGTTCCCCATCAGGTCCTGCTAGCTGCTGATTGGTTCCTGTCCTAAAGTGCAGTGAGGTGAGAGCCGACAGCTCCCCTGCACAGCCTGGGAATTCAGGGCATAGATTATTAGGGTTTTTGCAGAAATATTCAATAAATCAGCCTGAAACACTACTTTTTTAAGCACAATTCTTCTATATCTAATGGAAAATAATGCACTAGTACATTCTTATTTTTTACACAAAATGTCTCCTTTAAGACACATTAGGGTGCAGACAAACATATCTCAGGGTACGAATAAGAGAACCTATGTGATTATAGTATTACTCTTAACTAGAGAAGGCAGAAGTCTTTATTCCTGTAAATAACAATACCCCCTACAACACACACAGCGTCTATAGAGTTCACCACGAAGTCTCAGCCAATGACAAGACTCTGCTGTCATTCTCTACCCTCACGATTCCGTACCCTATAACAGTAAAAGTTCATTTCCCACAATGAAAACCCTCAAATTCCTGCCGCTTCAATCTTCCGAGCACCTGATGCTTCTTTTCCAACCATTCATGACTGACACCAACCTTCCGTGCCTTCTTAGCCAGGAGTAAGTATGGCGGCCGGCCGCTCCAGCATGGGGAGAGAGCATCACGTGCCAACAAGCGCCGGCTGACGTCACCGTTGTGTTGATTTGCTAACCTTAAAGGAGAGAGGAGCTAGTGAGCATGAGAGCGGGCACTGTGAACTGTTTGGATTAGGCTGCTGCTTTAAACAGCGCATCTCTACTAACATACATGCCTGCAGAGAGAGCTAGGCAAGCAAGAAGCCCGTGTGAGGTGAGTGCGGCTAGTGGATCCTTTTATTCCCACTAAGTGATCTGCTCCCCCAAACTTCTCGGGAGGGCATTTCTTATTGATAGCGGTTACAAGGGGGATGTGATTGGATTGTGTGGATGGAGTACAGTAATACAATAGGCGGGTTTCTAGTGTTATAATAACAGAGACACGAGACCTTTCTGCTTTTGCTGCACTACAATTGCCACTGTACCCCGTCAGCTTGCCTGGCTATTGTGGGGATGGGTGTTTAGACATTGCACTTACATTGCACAGGCTTCGGAAAGTCGCACTTGCGCTGGCTACATGTTTGTTTCTTTCCTCTTGCTCTGATAAAACAACCCCATTGCTGGTTTAGTTGTGCACATACAGTGTTGTCACTTTCATTAATGACCCCAAGTCAACTTCAGTGAAATAACGCGCACAAAGCGCTAAAAAGTTCATGAGAAATAAGGAATGAGCTTCCCATTGGCAGGATAGCGCTGATAGTGTATGCACAGTCATTACTACTGTTATTAGGTTCGGATAGAGAGCCGGTGAGGCGCACACTTGAGCTATGGGTGCCGAATACTGATTTGAGAGATGCTCCATTGTGCAGTGCAGGGAGGCTGCTGCCATACACATACAGTCCATCAGTTTTGGATTAGAGTTCGTGCAGGTTCACATCTGCTCATAATACAGATCACTATTCTGCGCGGCGTCCAAGTCCGGCGCTATCTCATCACCTAAGGCGCAGACTGTTGTCCTCGTGGCTGCACATTTATCATGGTGATCATTATAGGAGAGCCTTTCCAATGAACAACTCATTGCACATCAGGATTAACTTTGAGCGCTTTGTGCGTTGCAAGAGACACGGCGCTATGTTGTAAGGTGCAGACTCATGCGTGTGCGCTGCAGGGAAACAATATCATAGGATAAATAGCGAGCGCTGCAGGAGACAGTCCTATTTGGCTCTCGTGCTGCTCTGAGACGGGCATCGTGGCACTCCAATCACCACTAGTTATAGTCTCGACTCTCTGCTAGACTAGTCCAGCTTTTCTTTTTTTCACGATAGAGGAAATTCCATAGGGGAAACCGCGATCTGTTGGGGTTTTATAGAAATAAACAATGGGAAATTGTGTTTTGATCGCTTGTGATATCAGTGTCACGCCGTCTCCTCTGTCTCTTTGCGTTTCATCTGTTGAATGAAAACCAGAGATTCGCTTTCTCCCCTCCGTGCGGAATATTTATTTTTGCGCATTCGTAGTATTACCATTGATTACCATTGCTTCACTGTGTCCCCATAAAACATCATGTTCTCTTGATCATAACCCCAATTTGTTTGAAACTGCCCCGCCCATGTATCACTGCTGTGTCTGTCAGTGTGAGCGCAAATATCAGCGCTAATTCTCTTCTGTACAAATGTATGAGTCGCACACCCCTGGGCGCACTCTGCGCGTCTCCCATTGCTGCCTTCTAGTCATTGTAAATTGAATGTTTGGGACCAGTGAAGTAGAGCAGAAGGGGGGCATTTGCTGTGGCTCTTGGTGCAATTGCTGGATTGTTATCAGTATATACTTCAGTGATTTCAGCCTGTAGCCTTCCAGCTGTTGCTCAACTACAACTCTTAGCCTCTCCAATAGGAGGGATGCTGGGAGTTGTTGTCTACCAGTATCTGAAGGGGCTGCAGTTTGGATAACCCCATCACCCCAGATTGTCCTACCTGAGGTTTATTTTATTACCTGACATCTTGCCTCCTATGTTACTTGTTTTTTCAGTCTCCAGCCCTTGTTGTCTTCCTGCACACAAGGGTTAATATCCGTGCAATCTAATCTTCATGTTATTTATGCTGACCTCTATCATGGGGTTTTTATTCAACACTTATGATCTCCAAAAACTTGATATCCCAGGGGTTTAAAATGAGAGCTGGATCTTGGCAATACACAACTGATAAAGAACTTTTAATAGTTCACTAATTAACCCTTCCAGCTCATCAAAAGCAGCTTTGTTCTGTCACAGGGTGTCTTTCTGACCCCCCCCCCATCCCCTTTCCAAAGAAAAACAAACAGGAGAATCACAACTGAAAAGATGAGATCTGTTTGTCCTTACTGCAAACCTCCAAGCTGCTGTCATTGTTTGTAATAAACCTTCTTCTGTATGGGCATCAGCATGGGCAGAGCTCTCGTTGCTTTATTCCATATACAGTGCATAAGCCACAACTTGCTGCCTCAATTGATTTTTTTTGCCTGTTCTTGAAAATCTGCGTGTTTTTTAACAGAGACTTAGCAGTTTCTTCTATAAAACGCTTACGCATCCATAAAAGTCTGCAGAAATAGAATTCTTTTATGGATAGAGGTAAACTGTAGCCCATATTTTATCACTTCATAAATTATGTGTAACACTGCTTTCCAATCCCACCCACCCCCATTTTTTTTTTTTTGTCTTTAGCTGTTATTGTAGACAGCTCCCTTTTACAATCAGTGATCAATTAGTGTGTATTATCTTATGCCCTGATTGATAAGCCACACAGGTGTTTGCTTTTAGGTTTTAGCCCTCTGTCAAGGTAATTTTAAAGTGGCGGAGGAAATATTTGCCTTTTTACGGGTGACATCACAGTTAAGAGCTGAGGTTTATGGGTCTTTGTGTGGCTCTGTATTTATCCCAGTGACCCTCACACTGTATAACTGCCTTCTACTTCCCAACAGACAAAAACATTCCAGCTATTTGCACACACAATAGCACTAGCCACTATTGTGGGATCTGTTTTCTTAGCTCTCTTATCCTGATTTATTATTTGTTGTGTCAAATATTTTCTAGTCATTTTCAAAGCCTGTTATGTCACTTTTCACTTTTAAATAAGGGTTTTTTTGCCCTGGATGGTCAGCTACTGTGAAAATTGGAATTAAAATTTGGAAAAACATTTTAATGCAAAATTAAGACTTTTGCTGCCTAGATAACATGGTAGTTTTCATTCTGGCTAATTTTAACTTAAATAGTTACTGATGATGAAGTCAGTTATCTGAACCTCAGATGATTTGCCCTACTCACTACACAGCTCCAACAGATCTCTCATTGCCATGCTACTATGATACTTGTTGGGGATATGAAGAAGACCTACATGTGTTTCTTGTACCGTATAGTTTGCTCATGCGGCTAATTGGAATGAAAAGGTTTAAGGGTGCTTGGCTTTGATACTTCACAGAGCTAGATACCGTAAAACATAGCAAGAGAAGTCCACTGGGGGGAATCATTTCTGTACTTAGTTAATATGTAACAAATTTGTATAAAACCCAGAATCCTAAACTTCACATTTGAGACCTATTTTTTTTTATTTGGCCAGTTTATAGTTGAACTGTCAATTGTCAAATGCTGTGAAATCTCCTGGGCATAATTTATTAGTTTATTCTTCTAGTAGAAGATTTACATTTTTTGTTGTTCTTGGTGTTCAGCTACTGCAGGGGGTTTGGTTTAACTTTTTTTTTTCTTTTTTCTAAAAGTTTCTAAGCAAAATGTGAATTTTATTTTCCATGTTTTCATGTTGCGCTGCCTGTCGCATGTATGCAATGTAGTTTCAGTGCATCTGGGAGCTATTAGTTCTCTCCCTTGTAAAGTGTTAAGTGGGCAATACATGAAGGTCTTTGGGGGAATTCACTAAACTGTTGCTTCTCGCACAATGATGTTAAAGTGCCTTTAAATTAATTTTCATGGCTAAAAAAAGCGATAATGACAAATTAATGAATGCTCTAACAGCAAAAATCGGGTTGCGCCTCTGATTTTTAAAGTTGTCCTTACATCTTTCAAGTATTTTCATTAGCTTGTCCCCACAAGATACATTGTTCCCCAATGACAAAGAAACATACAGCAAGTTTATTTAGACTTTGATTTTCTTTAAAAAATCAAAACATACTTCTATTATCTTAGTGATAGAAGTACCCTCATCATAAATGACAATAAAACCTTTTTATTTTTTTCTTGCATATTGGAAGTGAAAGCACCACTACAACTTCTAGTTTCCATTTACTGCTTTAGGTTGTTTGAGGGGTGCTGGAAATTGTAGTTCAGTAATATCTGGGGGTGGTTAAAAGGTTTCCCATCCCTGCATTGAGGATGTTATTGAGTCTTCCATTATGTGATATTTGCTTTACTTGAAAGATAGAATCTCGAGAACAGATGTCAAACTGACTAAAACTCCCAGCATTCTCAGCTGGATTGTATCAAGCAGTTTTAGTTTCATACGTTTTTAGAACTCCTCCGATGTGGCTCAGATGCACACCTGACATTTTGACCATTTCTCAAGATTTAGTGCAAGGTTGGCTGCACCTAGGAGTTCTGGGAGTTGTAGTTGACTACCTGAAAAGCCGCAGGTTTGATGTCTCTAATTTTAGTACATTGCTTTCCTTGTGTTTAATGAGCAGCAAATTAGGGGTCATTCCAGACTTCTTATTGACAGGCTGAGCAAATCAATTGGTTTATACACTGGTGTCATACAGACACATTGAAAAGGCTTTCATCATCTAAAGCCATGCAGATGTAATAAAGCCCTCTTCCAGCTTGGATGTTTCCTTGTTTCCTTTGTTATATGTTAAAACAAAAAAAAAAAAAAATATATATATATATATATATATATATATATATATATATATATATAAAATGGAGTGCACAACCATGAGAATAAACAAAAAACCTGGGTGCTAGTCCGAAATATATAGACACGTTCTGCAGGTATTGACAGCACTCCAAGGATATTCACAACTCAGCGATAATTCTACATCAGTGAAAGTTTATTGAAAATCCAACGTTTTGGCTCCTTCCTGGAGCCTTCGTCAGGGGTGTATATGTATGTATGTATATATGTGTATATATATATATATATATATATATATATATATATATATATATATATATATATATATATATATATATATATATATATCTCTATCACTGACCTATAACAGAGGTCTTAAACAAAATATAAATACTCAGACTGCTTTTGAGATTTTATACCTTTACGGAATGCCGAGAAGCTCCTAGGGGTACGATGAAGGAAGAAGAACAGAAGCTATTGTAAACTCTCATCCCTCCCAGGGGTCTTTTTAGTGAGTTTCAGAGCAATAAGCAACAATCGCTATCCAGTTAAGTAGGGGTTAAACATTAATCAGATTGGTAGGGAAAACATAGCATTTACAGCTGAAATTCCAACTGCATTTGTTTTGCTGGTGGTGAAAAAAATTCAGCATTTCAATTGTACTGTCATCAGGTGTGAAAATCGGGATTACTATTCCCCTTGTTCTGAAGCATGTTATATCCTCCACTTTCAGAGGCCATAAAATAGTCACTCGTATGAAAAACATGGCATAAAGGTTCAAATACACCTGCTAATCCTTTATTAGAGCTCAAATGTCATCTTTAGACTTTGTCCACCCATTGGATGGCCTGTAGGTCCAGAATCTCTTAGCGCTTGCTGCATGTTGGGAAATGACGTGAGGAGCAGGATATGACACAAGTTAGTAGTCACATGTACAGTTTAGCTGAGTGTTGAGAGACCGAGTGATATCAAGTATTAACCACTGAAAGTGAGATGGCTGTGATGTCTTATGGTGGTTGCAGTGTGAAGAAATTCCCAAGGAAATGTAATCCCTGATGTTTGTTGGAGTTTTATGTAAGATTAATGGGCCATCCCTTTTAAATGGGGCTACTTCTAGAAAGTGCATCCTGTAGGGCAGCAAGTTAAAAGAGAGATGCAATCTCTAATCCAGAATGCTTTGGACCTAAGGGGTCTTTATGTAATTTGGCTCTCCGTACCTCGTCTACTAAAAAACAGTAATTAAACTCAAGAGGATTGTTTTGCCATCAATATGGAATTATGCAGCTAAGTTATTGTCAAATACAAGGTACTGTTTTATTAATAAAGATAAAAAGGTAATAATCCCATACCGTATTAAAAGATTTGCAGCGCTTTTTGTCATGGCACTGGTTGGTATTGGTGCCTTGCAGTCCTTGGTTCAATTTCAACCAGGGCATAACATGTAAAATTGAAGGTTCTCCCCGTGCTCCCCCAAATTGGAAAATTAATTGGCTTCTGATAAAATTGACCCTACCGTGTGTGAAAGTGATAGGGACCTTAGAGTAAAAGCGCCACAGAATTTGTCAGTGTTAAATAAACATAGTATATAAGTCATGGGCCATGAAGAAAGAATGTTGCAAAGGAACTCGTGTGTGGCAAACTTCACTGAAAGCAAAGAAGCAGTTTCATATGCAGCCGCCTGGAGTTTTTACACATGGAAAAGTCTTTTAAAACTCAACCACTGGTCATTTTTAATGCGCTGCCTGTTTAGCTGTAATGCATCTCGCAGCATTGCAGTGCATATATCTTCTGCTTCCCTGCAGATCTGTACCCCTTCGGATAAAGAAATATTTCTCGGTGCTCAATGTTGGTCTCAGTCCCTATAGGTACAGAACTGCAGGGAAGCCTGAGATCGGTTAACAAATGCGTTGCCATGCAGTGGAACGCATTGAGCTGCACGGCAAGCGCATTTAAACACACTCATGGGTACAGAGCCTTGGGGAAAGTTTGTCCTAATTTAACAACTAGATATTCTGAGCAAAGAACTATTTTTACATGTTATTGCCCATCCATTCAAAAAGAAGAACCCAAGCATTTTGGAAGTTAGAAGGCAAAAAGTAAAATGTACAGGTATGGGATCTGTAATCCAGAATGCTCGGGACCTTGGGTTTTCTAAATAAGGGATCTTTCGGTAATTTGGATCTTCATACCTTAAGTCTACTAGAAAATCATATAAACATTAAATAAACCCAATAGGCTGGTTTTGCTTCCAATAAGGAATTATTAAATCTTAGTTTGGAACAAGTACAAGGTACTTTTTTTTCATTATTACAGAGAAAAAGGAAATCATTTATAAAAACTTGGATAAAATAGTCAAGACTTTCCATAATTAGAAGCTTTCTAGATAACTGATTTCCATATAATGGGTCCTATACCTGTACTAGCATTCTGCCAGAGATGTTTCAGTCTGAACTGGAATGACATCAGGTGACATGACTTCACCATATGATTGAGGCCTGAGGACGGAGGAATAAAGACCACCCTACAAAGTAATTTGTATAATGGGAAATATAAAGGTGTGTTCTTTGTGTTACTATTCCTTAACTAGTTGTATAGCTAGTTAAAGTGCCTTGGCTGTTAAAAAAAGCATTACTGTATAATCAATGAAAATACATATGTAGCCTGCTGATATTCAAAACATGGCTTAATATCTACATATTAAGCCATGTTTTGAATATCAGCAGGCTACATATGTATTTTCATTGATTATACAGTAATGCTTTTTTTAACAGCCAAGGCACTTTAACTAGCTATACAAAATTCCTCTCCAACAGCTATAACCGTGTATTATGATGCAACTTTGCACGTGATGGTAGGCTTTTAATCTGGCAGAATGCTATGTACCTTGGTTTCAGTGTGCAAACTTCCTGATACAGACTGTTCCAGGAAGCTGTTCTTTGCATCCCCTACTTTTGCCCTAAATAACTGTACTGTTTAGAAATAGTTCAGAAACTTCCAGTCAATCAGAGACCTACTGATTGTAAAAGTGAAATATGCAATTTCTTTAATGTAGTCTATGAAATTTTGCTTTTAAGCATTTTATGCTTGCATCTACCAGTTGGACTCTCTTTCTTGTTTTGGCAGACTAAACTACACACCAGCTTTCATAAAGTCTTGCATGCAGGAAAATTGGGGTTTGTGTTGTCACGACGAGGTGGCTTAATTTATCTTGCAAAGTTTTTCCATTGTATCTAGAAATAATGGCCGGGTTGTGGAAAGGTGTGTTGTATTTATGTGAAACAATGCAATTTCATTTCAATGGGTGGGATTTGTTGGCCCAGTTCTGTTGTGTTGCATTTGTAGATTTACCCTTGCGGATGTGCAGTGAAACACTTTGTTTTTCACCTTCTGTCCGATTTCCCCGCAATATGAGGCATGCAACTTGTTATTCCATGATTAGTCATCCATATGATTTCTCTCTTAAATGTTCTTTCATTTTTACTTTGCATTAACAATTGTTGATTGAAATAAACCTTATTACATATATTTTGTAGAAAGTAGTAATTTTAAAAATACAGGAGACCTAACTAATGGGCTTTAAAATGATTTAATATGGAAAAAAGTTATGCTCCTATGAATTGCACAGAAATGATTTGCTGTATGGTTCATGTGAGATTTCCGTTCACAAATAGTTTTGTTACTGTTCTGCCAATATTGCCTTTATTATCCCCTAAGCAGGAATATGACATGACCTCGCGTGCTTGGCACATTACCGGTTAGCAAAGTTAAATTTTTTTGCATTTGTTGGGAGATCTGTTCACAGGATAAAAAAAATAAAAGCTACACTTAAACTGCCTAATTCTTCACTTTTTGTGTAATTTCATGAACACATGTTGCTAACAAATAGTGTCATATTAAATAATATGTGGTTGAGAATATCACAGACATCAGCCCTCAGAACACGAGATTTTGTGTAAATGAAGTCCTAAGCCGGCTACATTTGGTCTGACCTTTTGGGCTTTTAAGAAATGCAAAAAAGTGTGCTAAGTGCTCTGTTTTTTTTCAATTTGTTGATGTTTTTATTGCACTCCTAATATCAGATCTGTAATCTGTTACTGATTTCTACCTGCTTTTAAATATTGATGTTCATTTTCATCCATAGGTCAGCTGGTTCCCAGGCTTGGCCCATCATAAGAAGAAACAATCAGCCTAATGACTGGACACCAGGAGAATTATGGATTTTACTAATATGGGTATGATACAGTTGCAGAACCCCAACCATCCTACGGGTCTTCTGCTGAAAGCCAACCAAATGAGGCTGGCAGGGACCCTGTGTGATGTGGTGATAATGGTGGACACTCAAGAATTTCATGCCCATAGGACAGTATTGGCTTGTACAAGCAAGATGTTTGAGATCCTCTTCCACCGAAGCAGTCAACAGTACACGTTAGACTTTTTGTCACCAAAGACTTTTCAGCAAATTTTAGAATATGCTTACACTGCTACACTGCAGGCTAAAGTAGAAGATTTGGATGACCTCCTGTATGCTGCAGAAATCTTAGAAATAGAGTATTTGGAGGAGCAGTGCTTAAAGATCTTGGAAACAATTCAAGCTTCTGAAGAGAATGATGGTGAACTCTGTACAGGAGAGAGGGCTGTGGAAGAAGAAGATGAAAGAAAAGCACGGTTTATCAAAAACATGTTAAACGCAAAGCATTCCAGTGAAGAAAGTGGTTATACTAGTATGAAAAACCAGAACCTAGTGGATCAGAGTCCATCAGTATCAACATCTTATGGACTTTCGGGCATGAGCCCAACCAAGACTGCTGTAGATAGTTTAATGACTATTGGCCAGTCTTTACTTCAAGGAGCACTGCAACAAAATGCACTAAATTTGCACTCCACAAATAGGCTTCAGAGCCTCTCTGAGATGAAAACCGAAGTCATGCAAGTTGACGAGGCCTCCAACCAGGAAAGCCCAACAGCAGAGTCCAGTGCTTCTTGTGGGGATAAATCTGATGACAAGAGCAAGGACAGTCCAGGAACGCCAACTCGCAGTAGTGTAATCACAAGTGCACGAGACCTCAGTTTTGGCCGTGATGAGAATACACCTGATCAGTCTGTGGAGTTGGGTCAAGTTTTTCATGCCGCTCAAGAGCATGCAATATCCCAAGCAGAGAAACATCTCGGTGTCTATTCTGTACTCCCTAACCACAAAAGTGAATCAATGATCAGCATGCCAACCTCGATGACAACTGCTCTTCATATGCAGCCAACTCTGGCTGTATCCATGGACTTCAGTGCATATGGAGGACTACTCCCACAAGGTTTTATTCAGAGAGAGTTGTTCAACAAGCTTGGAGAACTCGCAGCTGGTATGAAGAATGAAGGCAACAACCTTAGTGAGCGTTGTAGTGTATGCGGAGCAAATCTTCCAGATAATGACTCTGTGGAACATCACAGGTAAATGATTGTATAGGGAGTCTTCCCCATTCTGTTTTTTCCTTCTTCTTCTCCCTTATATTTATTTTTATAGTATTTCAATTTTTTTTCATTTTGAGAATAGGGGATATAAATGTCCTATTTGTTGAGGCCATAGTCCTATTTTTTGACTAATGACTAATGAAAGAAAAGGTAAGAAGCTTTACAATATACGTTAATTAAAAATTTTTTAAAATGTAGCTGAATCTGAATTTGGAAATATTTTTATTATTTTTTTGCACTTCTAGTTTTAACTGTTGATACAATGTAGCAGACCTTACAAGTAGTGCCTTGCATGCTTGTTCTCCACTTTTTCAAAGAGCTGCCAGCAACATAGCAAGAGACCGACAGATATAGCAATTCAATTTATATTTAACTTTAAAAGCACTTTTAATTAATGCCTTTTGGAAAGTTGCTTAGAATGCATTTCGAATTTTTTTTTTTTTTTTTGCGTTTACATCCCCTTTTAAGGTTACCATATACGGTCCCAATACTTTCCAATAAAGTAGAACAACTTGTCCTTACAATATTGTTTTCTGTTACAATTGAACAAATCTCTTTAATATCTTTTCACAATTTGGATTGTGTGCTCCCTGCCAGTGATCTCTACTACAATGACTTCATTGTGAAGTGGTCTGGGTCACCCTAAATGCACAAATTTATGTCAATGGAAAATCATGGTGGATTTCTTGAATGGTGCAACAAGTAGCCGCTATAAAAATAAGTAAGCTATTCCACTAAATTAATTGCAGGGATAGAATATTATAGGTTAGCTACCATCACGTGCACTATACTAGGTTTTTTTAAATTACATAGGAAAAAGGAAATTATAAAGAAATAGGCACGGTTTACTTAAAATGGACAACATATATAAAATATATAAAAATAATAATTTATCTTTTTTGCTGGCTTAAATTCATGATGCTTAAATTTAAATGCTGAGGTTTGTATCTGTTTATTCTTTGTAATAATGAAAAATGGTGAATTGAATTTTTTGTTGTAAAAATAGTTTAGAACTCCTTCTCCCACATGTGTGGGATGTATGTATAATCATCGCTGGTTAGGACATTTCTATCCTGTACAGTCCAGACATTTGCATGAACATGTGTACAGTTCTAGCTATTGTGAAATGAGACCTATAAAAAGAAGGACACAATGTTCTTGCTTACTCACTGCAGCGGTCTAAAGGCAGCAGAATTGTATGACTGTAACAGGACTAGGTTAGGTGTGCCTTGAAAGAACACACATTTTAGGCGTGGTGTGTGCTTCTTTGAAACATTATTCCCCACCTATTTTATGACCTTCCCAAAAAAAGTACATTATGTAAAACTGACTGCCCAGTTATTAACTGTACCCAAGACAAAGATACAAGTTGTACTGTACATACAAATGAGTTACTCTGCTGAAACGTGAGAAATGATCCTACCCCTCCTTTCACATAAACATTATTAGCAGCCTCTGATTAAGAAACATTCTCCTATGTATTAAACAGATGCAGCCTATTTTGACATTGCAACATGTTATCTTAAAGATTTCACATGCTCTAGCAGGTAGGTCATTTTTGCCACAGCAATTTCTCTTTTGTGGCAATAGTCAACCACAAAACAAAAAAGACCAATGCATCAGGTACAGATTGTTGTTGGTACCGAATCCTGACATTCCTCTGTTCTGTATACTTTTTTTATATATTTATTTATTTTTAGTGATTGGGCAATGTATAGTGATTTCTTATAGTAGCAAATAATTTTGTGTCTTCAGTCACCTCCCGTGCGTCTGGTCACTTACCTTCAATTCAAATACATTTGCAACTCGGTTACAGAATTGTCCCTCTTTACAAGTGCTGCATATGTGGCTGTGCTTGTGACCTTATCATGGTCTCCCATGCAGGAAGCCTAACACAGAAAATATACTTGCCACCTTATTTTTTTTTTTTTTAAACATCCTGTTTTTAAAAATGAGGTGGTAAACTGCTACCTGTATCTTTCTACGGTTTATCAAACAAGAACCTTCTGTAATATGTAGTTACATTAATAGTGCTTCAATTTCCACTGAAACATCCCCTAATGCAGGGGTGCGCAAAAGATAGGTTGTAATCTACTGTAGATTGTGAGTTGGCAACCATCAGAAGCATCGCTGTGTCCACAACACAAGCAGTTCAGTTTTCTCCTTTGTACTTCTCATTATTCAGATTTTTATATAATTTTTAAAATAGATTATTATTATTATTATTATTATTATTATTATGAAAAAAAAACATGTTTTAAAATGAACCAAACAGCAACAGGGGTACAGTGAAAGGCATAGCATAATAACTTAAAAGTAAAGTTTGGAAAGTATAAGTAGTTTCTTCTCAAGAGCTTACTATAAATGTGTGTATGTGAGCTCTGTACGATATCTTTCTTCTACTAGTAGTTTATTTAAGGGTTTTATTCATAAAATCAAACCAAGTGGATATAGACACACAGACACACAGACAGACGCACGCAGGCAGACGCATGCAGGCAGACACACCCAGACAGACACGCACGGCCGGATTTACATAGCGGGCGCCCCTAGGCCCGCTGCCGTTCATTGCCCCTGTCCTCTCCCCTTTATTCACTCAATTTCTCATCATCAGAACCAGAGCAATGGAGATTTGTGTACGGAAAAGTCAAATATCGAATCTCCTGTGCATCCCCAGTGTTTCTGAACCAATGTGGGTGTGGTTGGCCAGCATGCAGCCCCCTAAAATCGTGCTGCCCTAGGCCCGGGCCTTGGTGGCCTTTCCACAAATCCGGGCCTGCACAGACACACACATACTATTGTTTATATCCTCCATATATATTATTGTTGAAAAAATGCAACTATGTATAAACAAAAGTTCATTAAACTATTGTGATGATCGAAAATTTTCTCCAAAGTTTCACTGTGAAAATGACCAAAAATTTGACCTGTGGCAAAAAAATTTGCCACCCATAGACTTCAATGCATTTTGGCAAATTTTCGCTATTTGATGAATTTTTGGAGAAGAGTAATGGGTCAGATTTGCCCAGAAAAATTACTTTTTATAAAAAAAATTTATCAGCCAGGCTTAAAATAGCTATTTTCTTTAAAATGTTATACTTAAAAGAAAGACTAGATTTTCCCTCTGCAATTTTTATAGAAGCCCTTACAATTTCACATAACTTTGTATTACTCATGCTCCTGTGTTTCAGTGTGCTTAGATGTGGAATATATTACACATGCTGTCATCATACAGTAGCCTACAGTATATCTCTTTACTGTGAGTCATTGTTTTTTCTAACTGTACTCCTATCTGGGACAGTTGCACAACTACTAGAACTAAAAGCCCTAGGTGGGTGCAGGTCTGACTGTAGGGCAGAGGAACTGAATTGGCAGTGGAATGTGCAAACATTGTTTTGTGTATCTGTGGGTGTTACTGTATATCTCTTTGCTAGAAATTGTCCAGATCCCGGATTTGGTTCTGAATCTTAGGGTTTCTTTTTATTTATTTATTTATTTAGTTTAGATTTTTCTGTCATACATGACTAGAATCCTTAAATGGAAAGTCAACCCCATAATAAAAATGTGCCTAATAAAAGAAAACAAAATTCTAAGCAACTTTACATTTATTAAATTTTTTCAGTGCTTTTAAAGTTATTTGTAAAAACATTTGCAATTGAAAGCAGCATTTGCCTAACTCCTGGTTGTTAAACAATGTTGCAAAAGTCTTCGTTCCCCAGCAAAGATCAAATGGGGTCACTGACCTCATCTAAAAAAGCAACTGCTCTATAAGACTGCACATTTATTGTTATTGCTACTTATTATTCCTATCTCTATTTAGGGCTTTCCTACTTATATTCCAATTTCTCACTCAATGCATTGTTGCTAGGGTAATTTGGACCCTAGCAACCAGATTGTTGATATTGCAAACTGGAGAGCAGCTGAATAAAAAGCTAAATAACTCAAAAACAAGAAAAAAAAAAAAAAATGAAAATGAATTGCACATTGTTGCAGAATATTACATCATAATAAAAGTTCATTTAAAGGTGAACAACCCCTTTAATCAGTTGGCTTGTCTAACATTGTATCAACAGTCTGAGCCACCAGGGCAGTGAATAGACAAGGACAAACAAACACTGCTTTTAGTAGCACAGCATATAAAAATAATTTAAAAACCATAGAATATTTGTAATGAATGTATATAACAGTTATTTAGAATTTAGTTTTCTTTTATTAGGCAAAACACTTGTTTTTTTTTTTTTTTTTTTTTTTTTTAATACAAATGTATTATCAGTGGATTCCCAGACACACAGAGCTAGAATTGCATCGCCCACTTCTGTGCCGAGAATACAAGTGTAAGATCATATATGTAAAATTCAGTCAGGTATGAAAATATTTTACGTTACCAATGATGAACAATTTAACTTTTGGTGAAATTTTCTCTGGAAAATGGAATGCTCCGTTTCTACTGGAGAGATCTGTAACCCATTCCTTCCCCATGCACATGCCCACCCACTTTACGATTTGTTTTTCATTTTAGAGCCGCAATTGTGGCTACAAAATAAACTGGGTGGGTGCTTTCCCTGTGTGCCAGTGGCCTTAATACTAGCATTGGGGGTTCAAGACAGAGAGAAGAAAAGCTACTTAAATTCTTTGTTTCTTAAATCCGTTCTCTTTGTATAACTGTGGTTCACTTTCAGACAAGCAACTTTTTTTCATTTGTAGGTAGCTTGCTGTTTCCGATGCTACAAGCATATTGTTAAAAATAATAAGATAAGAGAGGAAGTAAATTAACCTCTTAGGTCTTGGGTTTGAAGCAGCAGATCTGTCACGCTTATTGATATGAGTTGAGTTAGAATGGATCTAGGGCGCTGATATAAACCCAACTGGCCAATAAGTTGCCTGAAGGCATTGTAAAGTGAAAAGTTAAGTTATAGATACACAGAAGCACTTTTTAAAAATCCTTTTTATTTTTCTGTTTATGAAAACCAATTGGTCACAATTTTGCAGTTTATTAAGAGAATTGCGATATGTCCTATAGAAAGCTCATCCTGCAAAAGAACAAGGGGTAAAAATAACATCTTGGACCATAAATTGTTCTGAGAATAACACATATAACAAATGAACTAAAAATACTATTTACTTGTTTTGTGTTTTTTACTTTTGGTAATGCAATTAATCAAACGAGTACATAAATACATTTTAATTTACTAATTTAAAATTTACTAAGTGACTTAAATCAATATAGTAGGAACATTTTACAGAGGGGATAGCAAAGGGTTTAAGCCCAATACACTTTTAGGGCAGAACTCCACGGAGCAATGTGGTGCAATGCGTCGCGCTGCCCTTTTCCCAATTCATACACTTGTGTTCTGGGTTTTGTAGCTCAGCAGCACCTGGGGTCCAAAGTCAATGTAAAAATGAATGTAGGATTAATTGATCTGCTTCTTCTTGGCCTTTTGTGGTCTTCTAAGTATCCACTCTATAGCATATAGAGGGCATGTTTTCAAGGGTTAAGGTTAATTTTCTTTTGAAAGTTGTGGCTAGAGATTACTTGAGTACCATATGAATAGCTGCAATGTAAAAAAAAAAAAAAAAAAAAAGTACCTAAATCAGTACATGTTAAAATGTAGAAAAAAGTTTGTACCAGAGTTTTTTCCACAAACAACTATAGGAGTTTGCTGGGTAAAATCACCAATCCCTGTATTTTCCTTATCCCTGTACTGGTACACCAGAATGCCACCTTTTGCTACATTTTTTGTTCTGCCATAGGAAGCACAGAACAGTTGGTTTGTATACCTAGTATTGGGGCACTGATCAGATATTAGAAGAGTAGGTAACTTGTTCCACTCTCCCTTTTGATTAGTTATAATGAAAGGAGCAGAGAGATCAGGGTGGGGAAGAGCAAAAGGATCCTTTCAGAGCATTCCCAATCTACTAGGAGTATGCTGATAGCACAGTTGGGGAAAGTAGAGAGTAGGGCAAAGTCTATTAATTTTAATTTTACATGTGATTATTAAGCAGAAAAAAAAAAAAAAAAATATATATATATATAATTTTATTCTTCAACTGATGGTGACATATTTGTACACCTTGGTTTTTCAGGTCATAACTATTTACAGGGTTAATGTTGCACCATTTGTGTAGTGGAAAACTGATTAATGTCAGTCCTGGAATGGCCATTTTTATTAGTGGCACCTGGTATTGGAGAGTCCTAATGGAACCCAGCTCCCTGGCCCAGGAATCCTTTGTAAAGGAAAGTCACTGATTAGTTTCCATCTTTCTCCCCCTGCCTTTGGCCTGGCTCAGGAAATGAAGGTTCCCCTCCCAGCTGACCCGAGCTTGGTAACCTTTGCCAGTGCCCTGTCAGAGACTCCTGGGGTGTGGGGCTGAGCCTCTTGCATGAAAGGTGAACAGTTAGCAGAAATAAGCTGAGGTGACTTATTTATAGGGTGTTCGACTAGGGTGACAAGCTTTAACTGCTTACATCCCAGACTGACTGGATGTTAGTGTGTATATGTGAGTTCTATGCATATGTTCACATGTCAAATCCATATGATTCCAATAGCTTTACTGCAACAATTCATGTAATAGGCATTACACGTAAAGTGTAATTTCAGAATAATGTTACTGGTAGAATTTATCAAGTTCTATAGAACTTAGAATCCCAAGTTTTGTTTAAATACTTGAAATAGTGTGTACTTTTTAAAGTTGTTGAGATTTGCCTTACAAAAACTCTTGTCATGTCTGTGTATTGTTCCTTACTTTGTGATGCATTGGATTTATTATTTGTAGTTAGGGCCATGTTTCATACAGTTGTTCATAGCATATAATGGCTTACAATACTGGTCCGACTGTATTTATGTTGCTTGCCATTAAGTTGGGTTTGTGACCTGAAACAGGCATAGGTAGTCCCAAGCCAATCCGAATCTGATTTCATTCACAGGAAAACCCAGTAAAAGAGGCTTGGTATTAAGACGTTCATCCCGACAGTACTGTGTGTGGGAAATGTTTATCTTGAACCAATCTAGGTGGCAAAATCAGCCACTGTTTCCTTTGGAATGACACACAACTAATTGGATGTATTATTGCTAATTATTTTCTTTCTGCTTTCTTGACTTTAGCTTGACCAGTGCTGTTAGTCATTCATATTTCTCGGCAGTGGCGTGCCTGAGGAGGGAGGCTAATTTCTTCCTCCTATAAGTGGCACATTTGGTACTCAGGGTTAAATTTAGTGGCAGGCAGGTCACATTAACTGTCTGTAATTGCTTCCAGATCTGGAAGAAGGGGGGGATGTCTTTGTATGTGTGTTTGTGTAAAAAAAAAGGTGCTGGTAAACCTCTTCCTGCACAACTTGCACTCTGTACATTCACTCATTCCCTGGTCCTGGATTGTGTCACCCTGTCTTCACTCCAAGTTTTTTTTTCTCCCTCTCTCTAACCCCCATTGTATCGGAATATATACAACTTGCCCAACATTAATTTTCTTAGGTGTTTTTTTTTCCGAGGTTCAATGACATCTCTTGGTCGGTAGGAATTGTCTTTGACAGATTATTTCAGGGAATATGTTTTCAGTATTGAATGGGCTCAAGTCTTGTTAAAAAAAAAAAAAAATAAATAAAAAAAAAGATGAATGGCATTTGTTTTGCATTGCTTTTAAGAAATAACCAATTTGAGCTTTCATTAGCTGCTGCTACTCTATTTATTGAAATCCTAACTTCAAATGCATCAAGTGAACCAAAATGTATAAAAGAAAAAAAGTTATTTTTGAAACCTTAAAAGTGTTTGATGGCATGGTCCAAAATGTCTATATCACTATACGCTTTTATGCTTGGAGCATTTTTAAAACATGCTAAAAAAACACAGAAGAATGTGTGTGTTTATCATACATGTATAAATGATAATAATAAAGTACCTGTGTTTTTCTTGTAACATGATGTTCAATCAGTTCAGCTAAAGCTGTGGTCTACCATCTGTAAGTACATACATTTTAAATGCTTTTTCACAAGGAAAAACAAAAACTCTTGAGGGGGGTGTAACTATTAAAAAAAAGTTATTAAAAAAAAAAAAAGCCTCAACCCCTGCCCTAGTCACCCACTCACAAATTGATTAAGGGGGTTAATTACTAAACTCTGAATTCTTCTTCTTTTTTTTTTTTTTTTTTTTTATAAAATCTGACTTAAAAAAAAAAATCACGAATTTTTCGGAAATTTATTAAACCCCGAGGATGGAAAAGTCAGAATCTGAACATCTAGCTTCTCAGACCT
Organism: Xenopus laevis; assembly: GCF_017654675.1. Classification (NCBI taxonomy): domain Eukaryota; kingdom Metazoa; phylum Chordata; class Amphibia; order Anura; family Pipidae; genus Xenopus; species Xenopus laevis. The sequence continues at coordinate 87,505,935 of NC_054383.1, forward strand.
CTTGTGGTTGCATATAAGTAAATGGTAGAAGTCCCACTGATTTTTTTGATGTGTGCTGGGTTTCTGCCAATACCCTGAAGTTTTCAAGATGAAAAATGAGTGAAAATCTGATTTTTTTCCACAAAGCGAATTTTCGGGAAAATGTAGTAATAAATAAGCGTAAAAAACCTGAGCGGATTTGATCTTGATCGGAGTTTGAAAATATTGTGATAAATTCGGACTTTGATAAATAACCCCCTTCGTGTCTTTTTTTATTTATTTATTTAAATAATCGTCCTATATAGGTCATGGTTGTTGAGTTTAAAAACCAGTGGGAGCATCAAAAATATTTACAAGCTATGCTCAAGCTTTATCTAAAGCTGGCAATACATTTAAAGATTGTAGACCTCACCACCTTGGGTGATATTGGGCTGAAGGCCAAACAATTGGATCACCGTTATGGTAAATGCAGCCCCTCTAGAGAAGGTCTGCATCAGGCCCATGGGAGGGCCCCATACACAAGCCAATAAACTGCTGACTTGGTCTAGATGCTTTTGTCCACCTGTGTATAGTCCCTTTTACTTCCAGCAGTAATCAGATGTGTCCAAGAGATTCCTAATAATCTGGACCTGAACACCTGGGCATATTTTACAAATGAATATTGCCACCCATTGTGAATACTGTAGTCATTTAATATATTACATTTTTAGAATGGAAGCTCTTTAACTCTTGTATTGTTTGTTTTAGTATGTAATCACACATCTTGCATGTTCCATATGCACCAGTTATTTTAAGTGTTGGACATATTGGCATATCTTTTTTTTGTTTGTTTGTTTTTATTCTTTTAGTCTGCATTTTATAGGATAGGAAAACAGAAAGGTACAGTTAGAGACTCTCAAAAAATGTGTAAGGAAAGGAAAATGTTGAAATACTTAGTATTGGAAGATTGTTTTAAACTAGGAGGGTATTTGTTGGTGCCCCTTTAAGAGGTAGTCTGTCCTAACTATGGAATACTTAATTGATGAGTTTTGAGTTGCTCAAGTGCAGTGACACGGATGTCTAATGCTTTTTTATTTGTGCAGGGCAGTACAAATACCTTGATATATGCCGTCTTTAGTTTGTTTAGTAACCCTAGGTTATAAGCCATCCCCTCTCCCAGATGCCAAAGCAAAGCCCTGTTGTCCAATTTTAAGGCAGGGAAGTTGTTAATCTGTAAACAAGAGTCTAGGGCTATGCGGCTAATTAGCAGACCCCTTTGTCATCACCTTGTGTATATCTTTGTCTTGCTAAAACTTCCTGTAAGTGATCTACAAGCTTTATTTGTGTGATGTATTTTGTCTCTTACGGATGCATAGCAAGCTGCTTTTTAGAATATGTTGTACAATAAGTCAATCCTGTAATAAACCATTTCACTGCATCTGTATTAACACTTTTTTTAAATGTACATTCTTTTATCTGTTACAATTTAGGGCTAGTTCACCTAAGAATTAACAAGACTGCAGTGGGTGTTTTTTTTATTTTTTTCTTTGGGTTTGAACTATTTGGCTGTCAATACTGCCGTTTTCTAACCAGAAATGTAAAATGCACCAGAAAGCCGATTCATTCTAAGGCTACATTGTTATTGTTATAATATTTTATGTCTTTTCTATTCCCAATCCTATCTTTCTTTCATCCTACCAGATCAGTGCCTGAGTGATCGGGTAAGCAAGGCCCTTGACACAATATGAATTTATATTTTTGTGGGTATTTGTTCATTTATACATAAATAGATTATTGTATATATGTGTATGTGGTTTATGCCATATCTTGCCAGATGGAGGTCTGAAATGGGTGTGACCTACTTGCAATGGGGTGGATTTGGCATGACCAAATATATATTGTATAATTTTTTAAAAGTTATATTGGGATGAATAGATTTTCCTTGGTTTTATTATTTTCTGAATCGTGTCTCTCCCATTCAACATTGCAGTGAAAGGTGGAGGCCATGATTTTCTATAATTTTATTCTGTAGTGCAACTGGGTGTGAGTGGCACAGAACAGGGCTATCTTACTGTAAACCAACTAGATTTTTGTTACCACCAAGACCAAGATTTTTTTCATGACACTGTTATAGAACAACCACAGACTTTAAATTTAGCCCTGTTTTTTGGTTAATGTACAAGTGGTTGTTACAGACTCGTTCTTTGTAATTTGCATTGCCCTATTACCACAATTTAGTCAGACAAAAAAATTAACAGGTTACATTGGTTTTTTTAGAGTAGTGCTGTCGGTTATAGAACCATTTTCTCGGCTTGACTTTTTTTTTTTTTTTTTGGTGGGGGTGGTGGGGGCTGTAAAAATAATTATGCCAATATGATTAATAAAAATGTTGGTATATTTTCCATAAAATGTGTCAACCCTAAGTATGACCCATTGGCTTTCAGTTGGAAACACATGATTTGTTATCTTATAAACATATGGGCATACACGTAATGGAAGTATTACATATATGCTCAGGTTAACTGTTTTGGTTCTATAACATGGAAAATAACCGACAGCACTACTCTAAAATAACCAATGTAACCTTTTAATTTTTTTGTCTGACTAAATTGTGCTATTAGGGCAATGCAAATTACAAAGAACGAGTCTGTAACAACCATAAGGTTTGTACAACCAAAACAGTTAACCTGAGCATATACAGTATGTAATACTTCCATTACGTTTATGCCCATATGCTTATAAGATAAGATATAATGTGTTACAGACTCCATATTACCTAAAACCATTATGGCTTAATAAAAACCTAAATAAACAGATGGTTGTGCTGAATGAGAGACACAATAGATATGACATGAATCCATATTGTTGTACACTGTACCCTAAAATGCGCTTAAGCGTGTAAATTAAGTTTTACTAACTGCTTGTTTATTCTCCTAAATATTTGAAACCTTATATCCTGTAGAACTGAAAGTGGGTTGTGATTGCTTAACAGCTTCATAAAAAGACAGACCTCGGTAAGGCATATAGAGAATGTATACACCCTTATGTTTATTTGATTTTCAGAATTCTTGAGTTCCTAAACTAAGGAACAATATTTTGCACATGTACTCATGGATTGCATTACACTTGCTCAGTTTTTATTCTGGTTTTGTCACCATATTTCTTGAGAGCTCCACGGGATGTAAATTGTGCAGTAATTGTGAAGGCAATAGTTCTGCCATAAACAAGGGTATGTGACCACTCTAATGAAAATATGACCATACAGTGGCAGTTCTGATTATTAAACCTGAATAAATGGATCAGAGGCAATTTTAACCAAACATGCTGGACCAAGTATCTGTCCACCAGTGTCCAATTGTAAGGAAATCTTGCCTGGCGTCCCAAGATGGCGTGTCCCAAGATGGCGGCTGGTCACAGCTCGGTGACATCACGCCAGCGTCAAACAAGGCGCTGGTGTCGGATTGGTCGCCGGTGCCGAAGCGTCAGAATGGACGCCAGCGTTGAAAACGCATGCGTGTGGACGTCAGCGTCATGACGTCACTGCGGGAGGCCTATAAAAGACGCTGAGACACTGCTCACCTTGCCCTACAATAGGTTCTTCCTTGTGAGTTCCTGGGTGCGCTTCTAGTGTTATTAACTTGACTTTGTGTATTGATCCTTGGCTGTTCCTGTTTACTGAACTCTTGCTGCCTGCCTGGACTTGACCACTCTCTTTCTAAATCCTTGCCTGTACCTCGATCTGTTGGACTGGTGCTTCCTCCTAGGTCCGCTACTCCTGTCTGAGCCTTCGGGCCCCTTACACCAATGCCTCCAAAGGTGGTGGCTGGCCAGTTTGAGCAAAACCCTCCAAAAATAGGCTAACAATTTTGCTTCCTGCATGTGACACATGGCAGCTGGGATGTTCATAAGAATGCTGTTTTGTTCTTCTATTTCTTTAGATTAGATACAAGCCAAAAATGAAAAGTATCGTGGGCATGCTATAAAATGTGATAGGTTTGTTAGAAGGCAGCAACAGTTAATCACAAATAATATAGTTCTGAACATTGAGGAAGTTTAAGATTCAGGATATTATAGACTAGTCTATTCTATTGTATAAAAATGCAGTCTGGCGTTACTGTTACATTTATGTTATGTATTATGGGTGCAATATTTCTTACTTGTTCAAAATGTTTTACCAAATGGAATTGAGTCAGACGACTCCAGTACTTTGTAGGTTTTGCTCTCCCACAGTCTAACGCTTCTTAATTTAGTACACGCTATCTTTACATGTGTAACACATCAGAATAGCTGAACTGTATTAATGTTGCAGTCTTTCGGTTCTTAATGAGAAGAGGAGGATGATTCATTAACACGTTCCTTCTAATTTGGCTCATTATAAATAATGCATGATGGGTAGGAGAATGAGAGGTTTGCTGGAATAGATTTAATGCAGATAAACCATATATGTATAAAATGTATTATAGGATTGTTTCATTTATGAAGATTCCTTGGTCAATTAAATATTTGTGTTCAGTGCTGAAAATAAGAAGTGGCATTTTCAGGCTTACAGCTAAGGCTGGCATTGGGAGCTTTGCTTGTTGCAGTTCCAAAACCCTTACCCTAATATCTAGTAAAAGCCACCAAGCCCCATATGTGATAAAAACAGTCAAGTTTGCCCAGGTGTAGCAACCAATAAATGCTACTTTACTGATTGGTTGCTATGAGTTCTGGGCTCCTGGGCAAACTTACTTGGAGCTCATTTAGTTGGGGCTCATTTATAAACACTGGGCAATTTTGCACCTGGGCAGTAACCCATAGTAACCAATAGGTGATTTTCAGCCCGCTGCAAGTTGGAACACTGAAAACAAGCATCGGATTGGTTGCCATGGGTAACTGAACAAATGCAAATTTGCCCAGTGATTATAAATAACCCCCACTGGGTTTATTACAATTTTACATATAGGCCAATATGTTGTCCAGCTGTACATAGAGGCTGCCTGTCAAAAGGCATACTGCTTATGCTGAGGTTTAGCAGTTTAAGAAGCGTTAAGTATGATATGAGGGAGAGGATTTAAAACAGGTGAGCAGTAAATGCTTCCTGCTGATTGGTTGCTATAGATAAATGTAATAAAGGGTACAATGTTATTGGTCTATATATCTATTTATGTGGGGCTATGTTTTTAACATCCTCTTTTTAAGTGATGGACTACGGTAATAAGGAGTAACTGTGCTCAAATATCTAATTTCAAGGCAGGGACTTTTTTGGTATATATTTGTCAGTTATCTTTATAGCAACCTGATTTAAAAATAGAGATTATATGTTCTACCCCTACCAGTCTGAAAACTTCTAATCTATTAAATCTGCCTTGCGCTGACGGATTATTTTGGCCTGCACTTAATCGAGGTTAACTGTCTTGGGTGGTTACAATAAGATAAAGCTGTGGTCGACGCATATTGCATAGAATTGTTGAGGGAGTAGTGCGTAAGATAGAGCAAACAATATAACGTTAGGTAATATGGGCTATGTGTTTACCAAGCCTCCCCCTCATATCATACTCGACGCTTCTTAAACTGCTAAACCTCAGCGTAAGCCCAGAGTCTTTTGACAGTCACCCCCCCTACTATGTATAGTTGTGGTAAAGAGAGGAAATCGGTGAGATGTGCTACAAAGGGAGCAGTAGGAAGTACTATAGTCTAGGAGAAAAGGGTCTGTTTCTTCTTCATTTAAAAATGCCTTATCTCCTTTCTACCCAACGGCTGTAGTTCTTTTCTTGTGGCTTCTAATGTATATTGAGTAATGGGTACCTGTTCTTTCTCAGAAACTTCATGCAAAGTTTTACCTTTTCAAACATTTTCCTAGAAAAGGTTATCATTAGCTATAACAAGACATCATTAGATGTATAAAGTTTGTGTCAAAACACTTTTACCACTTCACCACACATCACTCAGAACTGCTTAACCGAAGCAATTAACAATTAGTTGCAAGTGCCCCTAACCACAAACAAAAAGATTTTCTGTATGTTGGTTGAAGCTCTAGCTGGCTGGGCAGTATTTATTCTGAAACAAATGTCCATCTGTATTCATGCACCTTTATAGCTAGTACAAAGCAGTTAACCTATACCTTAATCAGATTATTGTCACTGAAAAGTTCAGTTTGTCAAGAAACTTTGTCTGTAGAAGTGTGGTGTCCTTATCGGACCTGGGAATGATAGATGGTCAATTCCTAACATCAGTGCAACATGGCCAAATCACATACGCAATTCAGTTGTACTTACCACAGGCCAAATACATCTCTGAGAAATGTCTGACCATGTCAAAGGAACAGTAATAACAGAAAATTAAAGTGTTAAAGTAATAAAAATATCATGTACTGTTGTCCTTCACTGGTAAAACTGATGTGTTTGCTTCAGAAACACTACTATAGTTCATATAAACAAGCCGCTGAATAGCAATGGCGGAAATTGAAAAAAGGCACAGATTAAATAGTGGATAACAGATGACACCATTATGTTCTACAGACCTTATCTGCTATATCAGATGTGTAGCCTAAGCCTTTCTCCTTTAAATGGCTGCCCCCATTGCTACACCACAGCCAGGGTCGGACTGGACATGGGGGGGGAGCACCAGGTCACTAAGCTCCAGGCCCCCCTTGCCATGCACTAACTTAGGTGCACGCGCCGGCGTGCATGCACCAAATGCGCAATGCGAACACCGGCGCAAATGCACAATCAGTGCCTCAATTACTTTTATTTGGGGGCCCAGAGCGGGGAGGGTGGCTGGGTCCACGAGGGCCAGGGCCCACCGGGTTTTTTCCCAGTATCCCTCTGGCCCAGTCCGACGCTGACAGCAGCATATCAGGGCAACACTGCATTATATTTTTATTACTTTAAAACACTTTTTTTGATATTTTTAATATTGGGTAATATAATGTGCAATTAGACATCGTCTCTGCTACTTGGAGTCTCACCAGCTGACTCACAGACCTGCTGTTGACCAGTTTTTGTGCATTCACAGAAACATCTTTACATATATTATAACTTTTATTGTCACTCATGCGCAGTAACCCTCTATATACAGTAGCTGCAATAGATAAAATGCAAGTTGTTGTTTTATTGCTATAAACTTTGACAGTGTTCTGTTATATTGTGAACGCAATCGTAACTAAGTATTTGTATGTTCAAAATTAGCTGAAGCATTTATAGTTTAATCCATTATAAACTGCCTTTTTAAAGCAGAAAAATGAATGATCAAAAAAAGAGGCGAACATTGTGCTAGAGAGGGAATCTTTGGGTAATCTTGATAGGCTAGCAAATACAGTTATGGAGCCTGTTATCCAGAATGCTTGGGACCTGGGGTTTTATGGATAATGGATCTTTCCGTAATTTAGATCTTCATACTTAAGTCTACTAGAAATAAATGTAAATATTAAACCCAATAAGACTGGTTTTGCCTCCAATAAGGATTAATTCGATTAAATTAATCTTAGTTGGGATCAAGTACAAGGTACTGTTTTATTATTACAGAAAATAAGGAAATCTTTTTTAAAAAATTTGGACTATTTTGATAAAATAAAATCTATGGAAGAAAAATCCATAGAAAAAAATAGAAAAATCTATTCCATAATTCAGAGCATTCTGGATACCAGGTTTCCAAAAAAACTGATGCCATACCTGTATACTGCTAGTGATTTGCAGGAAAGATCCTTGCCTTTGATTGGCCTATAAGCAACTCAATCAATGTATTGCTTATTTGTTTGAATCAATATGCATTGTCCCTTATAACTTCTGTGTAACGGTTTTCTTCAGCTTTCGTTCTTTATAAAATTTGGTATAATTTTAATATTTGTAATTGTAGTCCTGCTGCACCCTCTCTGCACATCACTTATTGGGGGGTTTTTTCATACAAAAACATAGGGTAGCACACATTACTTTTCCCATATCCTAATAATTGATTATTTTCCATGGCTGAAATTATCCACTTGATTTACTCCATATGGAACAATTGGTTTACATTTTGGCAAATTTCTTCTGCATTTCTTTTCTGCTGGAAAGGCTCTCATTACAACATTAGCCTAAGGGCTGATTCACACAAGTGACTCCTTGTTTCAATTGAAACCTAAAGGGCTCCTTCACACTACCTCCTTTTGGTCCTGTTGCAGTTAGACCATATACAGTATCTGTTATGTAAATTGAATCCATACAATAGCATCCACTCATTATGTGATCAGACAAGATGCAGCTTTGGTATGATGGCTTGAATGGGATTGCACCTGCTGCTTCAAAGTGCAAAAGGATAGCATTGTTACTATGATTTCTGATCATCTGCACGACTGCATTTGGACCAAAGTAGAAAAAAAGACCATCAGAACACCATCTATACTGTTTCATAAAGAAATCACATTCACTTTTTTGAAGCAGAAAACCATATGGCAGCAACTAGAGCAGTAAATTTGCAGCATAAAACTTCTTCCCTGTTTCACAGAAATCAGGGCCTATTTTTGCCGTGTTACCAATTTAAAGGACTCCATAAATAGATAGTTATATAGTGGAAAACTATATGCTGATTTTTAAAATTCTATGTAAAACTTAAAGGGGTTGTTCACCTTCAAACACCTAGTTGTTTTCAGATAGTTCACCAGAAATAACTACCTTTTCCAATTACTTTCTATTTTCTATGTGTGACGGTTTTTCTAATATTGAAGTGTAAAGTGTAATTTTTCACCTTCTAAAGCACTTCTGGGAGGGGGGGTCGCCGACCCTGTAACTGTTCTCTATTGAAACATTTAGTTGATACATTTCTTATCTTTGTCCCTGCTGAGCAGACTCTCTGGGTTTCATTACAGGCAGCTGTTAGAATTGATACAATAGTTGTGAATACTGCGCAGATGCTGCTGAAAAATGTAGCAACTAAATGTTGCAAAATTGTAACAGTTTAGAGTCTGTACCCGAATTACTGAGCTGCCAGACTCAAACACCAGAGACATGAACATTAAACTTTAAACTTAGATTTTGAAAAAACGGTAAAAAATAAACAATGGAAAGTGATTGAAAAAAGTCTTTATTTCTGGTATACAGTCTGAAAGCAATTGGACTGAAAAAAGTGTTTGGAAGTTGTACAACCCCTTGTAAAGCATGTAGAAGTATTTGGAAATGTTACAAAATATTGTCACATACTTTTATCTATTGATTCCTTGGAACAATAGCAATAGGTCAAGCAAAGCTTCCACACCCCAGATCTACTATTTACAGTAGGTCCTTTCATTGACCACCGTGAAAGGGGCGGCCGATAAGAAGGGCTTTTAGAAAGGACACTATGTTTGCTCATTCAGGCCATCATAGGCTGGACTGTGTACAATGCTGGGGAGGGGGTGTTCCACTGGTCCAAAGAAGCTTATTGTGACTTTGTTAGGCTTGACTGGATCTACAAAGTGCATGGCGTAGTATGTTAGAAGGACCTGAGGGGGGTTGGGGGTGGGAGGTTTCCTGGGTTATAGCTTTAATTAAAACTTTAACCCTTTATCTGCAGAGGTGCTCTAACCGTAACAATAAAAAACAAGTGCCTGCTTCAGTATAATATGAGAGCCTGCTCATATAGAAAAGCATATTGGCATACATACTGCAAATGAGAATGCGTGTCCTTACACAGTATACTAAAATGTTGAAATGAGAGATCTATTAGTGTATAGTACTTCTGAACTATTATAATGTATTCTCATGTGATCTATGTTACGTCCCCAGATTTTATGCTTTACCAGAATTGACCCTGTTTATTTTATGGTCATACTGTATTTTCCCCCCATATTTAAAATTTTCCCGAAATGTACTTACTGGCAATCGTAAAATGTGCTGTAATAAAAGCACATATAACTATACACTTTCCATCACACCTCTAATAAGGACCCCCTTATCATTATATGCCTATGAAAGAGAGGCCAGCCACATGCAACTGCTGAGGGTTTATTGATTAAGATTCGATGGTTACAGAGACATGTACAATAATCTATAGATTAGTTAGGTCTTCAGGTGCATAACTACAGTGTCTTCTTAAGCTCACTATCTTAAATCCCTTTCTGAGAAAAGCCTGTACTTGTCCTTAAAGGAGAACTAAAACTTAACCAAAGAAGCAGGCTAGAATTGTTGTACATTATGTTTTGAGCTTCTGTACCAGCCCAAGGCAACCACAGCCCTTTAGCAGTAAAGATGCCCCTGTAGCTCCCCATCTTCTTTTCTGCTGATTCACTGCACATGCCCTGTGCTGCTGTCACTGAGCTTAGGGACCCACTCACAATATACAGTACACATAGAATATAAATGTCACAATATTAGGCTTATTAGTAAGTAATACAGATAATTACTACATGGCAGCACAGAAACCATTGCAACTAGCTTGAAAATTGAATATTCAGCTTATATTACAGGCCAGACTCATTTTTTGCTTGATAATTTGCGAAAACCCCTAAACTTAGCTTCTCAACAGCTACTCAGAGCCTACTGAGCATGTGAGTGTCACAGACACTTTCCAAGATGGTGACCCCCTGTGACAAGTTGGAACTCCTGGATCATTGCTGCTATTGAGAAGCTAAAACTTAAGGCTGGTGCAATATTTAAAATATGGTATTTTGGCCATATTCATCTTCTCTTTTAATCATCTAATGTGACCATCGTTTGAAAGTATGGGACATATGACATAAGTCTGGTGAGTTAAACCATATTCCCTGGCTAATGACAAGCCAAACCCATTCAAGAGCATTAGTCATGGTTTGATTTGATGGTCTTGAAATTCTAGATGGCTCATAATGCATTTGTAATGAAAGCCTGAAGTGCCTTCCCAACTATGTAGAGTTGCCACAAAGCAAAGGGATTGTAGCCACATAACTTTTCAGAGTCTGCTTTTGTTCTTAAGGTTTTAAAAATATTCTCTAGCACTAATCACAAAAGCCATAGACTGCATCTTGTGAAAACTGAATGGCAAGACTTAAAAGATGAAAAAGGTAATATATTTATGAATTGCTATTAATATCAATAATAATGGCATTTGATATGGTAGTGGACTGAAAGAAAGCTTCTGCAACATTGTCAAAAAAAGTCACAACAACAAATCTGGGCACTTTGTAAAAAAAAGTTCCATGTCAGATTTAAAGGAACAGTTCAGTGTGAAAATAAAAACTGTGTAAATAGATAGGCTGCAGTGTCGGACTGGCCCTGCGGGACACCGGGAAAAAACCCGGTGGGCCCCGACCCTCGTGGGCCCCCGCCGGGCCAGACCCCCTCTAATAGTATAAAAAATGTTAAAACGTTTTCGGCGATGCGCATCGCATCACCGCTTGCACATGCGCATCGGCGCTTGCGCATGCGCATCGGCGCTTGCGTGCCAAGAACTGCGCTCGCGCATGCACATGGCGGCGTTCAAGCGGCGCTGTAGGGGGGCGGGGGGCCCTGGACCAGCAGTCCCGGTGGGCCCCGGTCCCCCCCAGTCCGACCCTGATAGGCTGTGCAAAATAAAATATGTTTCTAATATAGTTAGTTAGTCAAAAATGTAATATATAAATGCTGGAGTGACTGGATGTGTAACATAATAGCCAGAACACTACTTTCTGCTTTTCAGCTCTATAACTCTGAGTTAGTCGGCGACTTGAAGGGGACCACATGGTACATATCTGTTCAGTGAGTTTGCAATTGATCCACCGCATTCAGCTCAGATTCAAAAGCAACAAATATGACCCATGTGGCCCCCCCTCAAGTCTTTGATTGGTTACTGCCTGGTAACCAGTCGGTGTAAACCAAGAGAGCTGAAAAGCAGGAAGTAGTGTTCTGGCTATTATGTTACACACATTATTTTTTGCCTAACTATATTAGAAACATTTTTTATTTTGCATAGCCTATCTATTTACAAAGTTTTTATTTTTACACTGAACAATTCCTTTAAAGCATTTTAAATCTAGAGGTGGGAAGGGTTGTACTGTACTACAAAGCATTATATAGAGATAGGTGTGTAAACTTACAGCCATTCAGGAGCCTCCTTTATTTGGGCCACTGCCTTTGATTTAGTTGAACCTTCCTGAATTGCTATTTATTGGGGGCAATAACATTTTAAAGTGAGTGCAGAGAAGCCTTAGCTAGACACTTTTTTAACAATGTTGTATCCTAGTAAGAGACCAGTAAACAAATGCATGTTTCCATTTCCAATTAGTAGGGTATGCTGTATATGGCTTAAGTTTGTAGAGTTGTGTGATGGAATCCTTCTCAAGGAATAGTTATTTCTGCTGAAACTGCTCTGCTAAAACACTTGCTTGTGATCTCATTTACAGTGAGCAGGCGAAGTGCTGAATCAATAAGGGGCTCAAAGTTGTACCCCTTAGAGCAGTGATCCCCAACCAGTAGCTCGCGAGCAACATGTTGCTCTCCAACCCCTTGGATGTTGCTCCCAGTGGCCTCAAAGCAGGTGCTTATTTTTGAATTCCAGGCTTGGAGGCAAGTTCGGTTGGATAAAAACCAGATGTAGTGCCTAATCAAGCCTCAATGTAGGCAGACAATTCACATAGGGGCTACCAAATGGACAATCACAGCACTTATTTGGCACCCCAGGAACAGTTTTCATGCTAGTGTTGCTCCCCAAATCCTTTTACTTCTGAATGTTGCTCATGGGTTGTAAAGGTTGGGGATCCCTGCCTTAGAGTTTTAAATTACTTTGCAAGGCACAGCAGGTGATGGTTACAGGGCTCCCTGACTCCCCCAGCTCTCCTGCCTTCCATATTCTGAATAACACACAAGCTAGAGCTGTGCCAGGCGATGTGCCATCAACCTCCTGCCTTTTCTGTAGTGAAGCTGAACTCTTGGGCTCCTTTTATTATTAACAATACAAGAACACAAATATTTTATGCACCAATTCAATTCATACTTTGCAGATATGTAGTATTTGCAACCCCATGGCTTATTGGTAAGGACCTTAGAGCTCCGGTCCAATTGAAACGTAGCATTATATCCTATTTATATCCTATTTGCAAATAGTTTGTATTTTCTCCCAAATCCATAGCTGAAGTACACCTGATTCTGTATAAAGCTGGCCATAGTTGTGCAGATTTTAGCTGTATGACCGACAGACGATCGATCATTGCAATCTCCCGAACTACAACTAATCATTCAGATTAAATAAAGTATTAAAAAGACGATGCTTTGGCCATTAATTGACAGGCAGTGATCATATGAAAGTTATATCCAATAACTAATAGTGACCGTCACCCATTGATATAGACAGAACATGCAGAGATATTTTCATTAGCAGACAAAAATCTTCTGACCGGACTGTTTTACCAAACGAAAATGTTTGGACACAACCACACGTGGTCTGAAAATCGGACGAACTTTGTGCGACTTCATCTTTGTATCTATGTCCAACTTAAGTAATGATGGAAAAATAATGGCCTGACCCAGTAAATGCATCCACTTTTAATAATACAGACAAGCATGCTTTTTCTTGAATTCTACAGAATTAAAAGTTTAATTTTGAATATGTAAGTCCTCCCTTTTTTTAAGCAAAAGTAAACCGTAATTTCATGACACAATCTCCTGCGTTGACATACAGTAAGTTAACTTACATACATTTAGAAGGTCGGGTAGCCTACAGTCATTCAATTGCGTGTTTTATTTTCTTAAATGTCTAAGGGACATGCAAATGAGCTTTAGAGACATAAAAACATAAAACACAGTGCATATCTTTTAATAGTGTAAACATCTTTCCCCTCTTTCCCCTGCAGTGGTTTTATGACCCCACTACAAAAACATTGAGGTTCTCTGTTTAGCACCCATCCAGACGGTTTTGTATTTTGTATCCACACTTTAGTAGTGTTATCTAGTTGCATAGCTGGAAGAGAAAATTCTGCAGGGATTGTTTGTATGTATCTTTTTATTTATATAGTATATCATATAAATTCTCAACTTTGTGCAGCAGAACAATAAATAATAGCACAAGGTTAATATTAAGTATGCACCGCATCCAGTATTTTGGATTTGGCCGAACCCCCGAATCCTACTAGAAAGATTCGGCCGAATACCTAACGTAAATCAGAATCCTAATTTGCATATCCAAATTAAGGGTGGGAAGGGGAAAATATTTTTTACTTCCTTGTTTTGTGACAAAAAGTCACACTCCCCTCTCCGCCCCTAGGATTAGGATTTGGTTTGGCCTGGCAGAAGGATTCGGCTGAATCCTGCTGAAAAAGGCTGAATCCTGGATTTGGGGCATCCCTAGTTAATATAATTTTATATATATAGACAGACAGACAGTCAGACAGTCAGACAGTCAGACAGTCAGACAGGCAGACAGGCAGACAGGCAGACAGGCAGACAGGCAGGCAGACAGGCAGACAGGCAGACAGGCAGACAGGCAGACAGGCAGACAGGCAGACACGCACGCACACACACACACACACACATATACATACATACATATATACATATATACATATATACATATATACATACATACATACATACATACACACACACATACATACATACATACATACACACACACACACACACATACATACATACATACATACACATACATACATACATACACATACATACATACATACATACATACATACATACATACACATACATACATACACACACATACATACATACATACATACACACACATACATACATACATACATACACACACATACATACATACATACACACACACACATACATACATACATACACACACATACATACATACATACACACACATACATACATACATACATACACACACATACATACACACACATACATACACACACATACATACACACACATACATACACACACATACATACACACACATACATACACACACATACATACACATACATACATACACATACATACATACACATACATACATACACATACATACATACACATACATACATACACATACATACACATACATACACATACATATACATACATATACATACACATACATACATACACATACATACACATACATACACATACATACACATACATATACATACACATACATACATACACATACATATACATACATATACATACACATACATATACATACACATACATACACATACATACATACACATACATACACATACATACACATACACATACATACACATACACATACATACATACATACACATACATACACACACATACATACATACACACACATACATACATACACATACATACATACATACATACACATACATACATACATACACATACATACATACATACACATACATACATACATACACATACATACATACACATACATACATACACATACATACATACACATACATACATACATATATATATATATATATATATATATATATATATATATATATATATATATATATATACAGTTACATTTAATATTAAGTGCTAAGTGTTTCTTTAGGTTTTTAAGTTGCACTTTTTTTTTTTTTGTCCCAAACTTCACTTCAATGGGGTGAATGTTGGTTGTGCAGAATTACATTGTAGGTTAGGCTTCACCTGCATAATAGGTTTGATTTCTTTTCTAGGCTTACAGTAAATTGTGTGTAGAGTTATATCATGTGTGTGTATGTGTATATCTATCTATCTATCTATATACATATATCCATCGTTTTAACTGAGATTGGGATTTGGATATGAAAAAAAGGTGTGGAAGAGAAAAGGTGAAATTTCTTGCACTGTTTAAAAAGTGCTGAAAATGAAATATTTTGGTTCTACAAATTTAAAGAGCTTGATTAGTGTTACAGTTTTAAGTAGTCTGGGTCTTAAATGTGTTTGTGACTACTTGATTTTTTTGGAATGGCAATTTTCCACTACTCTTAATTAAGGCCGAGGTGAGAGTCTCCTTGCCTCTTGGTTGTGGCCCTTTAATAACTACCCATTTCAACCACTGTATTTGATATTTAATTTCTGTTTGTCAGCAGTAGAAACTGACCTACTCTGTTTAGGTTAATGTTCTAGTGGGGGGCCTTTCCTAAATGACTGTAGGAAATATAATAAAACCATCTGGGCAAGGGAAGTGAACCCATTGTAACGTCTGTTAACTGGAGAGATACATAGAGCTTTTCCTCTGGTTGTGACCCTGTCCCAAGTTTGTGATACATTACATTACACACTTGTGAGTGAGCGTCATTTCCTTGTGTTGGGGAAATAGATGCCTCATAATAAATCATTAGGCAAATGTATTCACTGATGTAGGTGGAACCATTTTGCTGTTGTACAAAAAAGTAACATGCTTCGTACACATTTGTAAATTTGTAAGCAAATTTTTGCACCTTGTAGTGTCCTTTGTATTTATTGTTGCCCTTTGTTCATTCTTCCGCCTAGTTCCCCCTCCCTTTATGTGAATCCGCAAGTAATACATACGTTGTAAGCTGAAGAGGGAAAAGACCCTTTCAATGTGTTTTTTTTTTTTTTTTCCTTACTGTTTGTATTCTTCTTTATTGTAAAAATATGTACAGCTCTGAGTATAATAGTAGCACTGTATCAATAAATTAAATAG
This sequence comes from Xenopus laevis, assembly GCF_017654675.1. Classification (NCBI taxonomy): domain Eukaryota; kingdom Metazoa; phylum Chordata; class Amphibia; order Anura; family Pipidae; genus Xenopus; species Xenopus laevis. Next base: position 87,522,435 of record NC_054383.1, read on the forward strand.
ATACATATATAATACATACTTATACAAAGCAGCATCACTTCTGGTTGCAAAGCAACTGAATGGCTTTGCCAATTTGGACACCCAAATTGACCGGTAAAGGCACCAATTAAAGTGTTCTTTAATTGGCTGAAAATCCAAGTCACTAGGAAAACGTGGCAGTAATTTTGTGCTATGATAACTACAGGCCTGTGACATATTCTGCACAAATGACACAACAGTTGTCAATCAGCATTGTTCTGATCCTGAACAGATTAATACAAATAACTGATGTTGGCCAGAGTGCCTAGCATTAATGTAAACCTTAAAAAAATACCATGTAAAGTTTTCCCATCAGACT